>NW_026947135.1:0-37769 GCF_030014385.1 Trichomycterus rosablanca | reverse complement strand
AATTCCCATATGGAATGGTTGCTACCTTGTTGTTCCCATCTTGCCTTATGGGTGGTACCTGTCGGGCTCTCCTGACTCTAGCTAGATTATCGTTATCTTGTTTTAGTTTTAGTGCTTGATCCCCCTTTGTACTGAGTGGGAATATGGAACCCACCAATAATATGGTCAATATTGCTAAAATGGTCATGGTAATCCATCCACATCCTGATCGTTTCAAAGCCTGATTAAACGGATCTGTTAGTGGATGAAAAGGCATTGTGTTAGTCAGGCAGTTAGTTCTCTATTCCCTATAGAAAATAGTAACCTTAGTGCCTGTGTCCTGTAGTAAAGCCTGCAAAATTGGTCAGACTGTACGCCAATCAAGTCTGTCCAGGCCACCACCCAATTTAGGAATGCCTAATTCAGGTACTTCTAAGGTTTTAAGTAAGTCGGCCAGGTGTTGCACAGCTAAGATGAAGTTCTGCAATGTTGGTTTGTCCTTTGAGTGAGTTTTAGTCACCAAATTAAACACTGTCACTCCCTTTTCACTGTGTATTGTGCATTTACCCACAGGAGCTGTTGTCAAGTCCTTCACTCCAAGTTGCTCTCTGTTTTGCAACTCCGGCTTCTGGAACAAGATCAGTACCAATACAATGGGCAATATACTTACCTCCTTCAGTGACTACATTACCTGATCTCTCTTCTTTAAAGGGTCCTTCAGGGACAGGAAACCGTCCTGCAGTCACTCTATACCCTGGTTTTGGATTGTAGCTCTGACACACCTCACAGTCAACCACGAACCTCTTCACCATATCCCTAATGTGTGGATGCCACCAATTTTGCATCAGACTGTCAAGCATGTTGGACGTACCTACATGTGTTGGACCATGTGCTTCTTTCATCAACAGTGTGAGCAAATGTGATGGTGCCACAATCAATCCTTCCTTACTTTTCCACAGTCCTTCCACTACACTAGCTCCCTTATCTAACCAGCTGTTCTTTTCATATGCTCCTGCCTTTTCCTGCATTTCCCTTACCTGCTCTTCTTTTAGCTCAGGCAAGTTTTCTGACGCCAACACCACCATTTGGCTAATGTATCCTGCCGCTTTCTTTGCTGCCTGATCTGCTGCATCATTGCCTAGTGTCACTAGTCCAGGCTCTTTTGAATGACCCTTACACTTAATCACAGCCACTCTCTTTGGTTTATTTACTGCTTTCAACAGCTTAAAAATCTGTGTTGCATGCTTGATGGGTGTCCCTTGTGCAGTCACTAGTCCTCTCCTTATCCACTGCGGCCCATCTAGATGCAACGCAGAATGGGCATAAGCTGAGTCTGTGTAGATGTTAACTGTTTGATCAGCAGCTTTCTCCAATGCTTTGGTGATTGCTACTAACTCAGCCAATTGGGCAGACGCTGGTTGTTTAATGATTCCTGAGTCCACAGGGATGAAACCCTCATTAGTCTGCTTGACTACTGCATATGAGGCTACAAGTCCCTTGTCCCCTTTGTAACAGCATCCGTCACAGAATAGAGTCAAGTCAGGGTCCTCTAAAGGAGTGTCTTCCAAATCTTCCCTACACTTCAACAGTTTTTGTGTAATTTGCTCACAGCAATGTGGTTCTGCATCAGGGTCGGAATTCAGACCTTCAGTCATGTTCACCATTTTCCCTGTAGTGTATGAGATATGAGGTTGAGTGAGAATACTATTGATTCTGTCTTTTCTCGCTCTTGACAGGGTAAAGGCTGTGGAAATCAAAAATGCATTCACACCATGACTTGTATTGACAATAAGAGGATGACACATGACCAAATGTGCTGTTTTGGTAATTGCTGTGGACAATGCTGCTAGGTATCTGACACAACCTGGTTGACCTGTTACCACATGGTCCAATCTTGAGCTATGGTACAAGAGTACAGCTCTGACACCACTCCCCCTTTTCTGAAAAAGAACTGCATTTATAATGCCATTCTTTTCAGAAACATCCAAATAGAAAGGGTCAGAGTATTTCGGTTGTTGTAGGTCACTGGCTAAGGTCAGTTGCTGTTTTAATTCAATAAAAGCAGCCTCAAGGGGCTTGGTCCACTCTACTTTGGCTGTTAGGTTTCTTTGACCTAACCTGGTAATTTCAGCCCTCAAAGGAATAATTTCAGCCCTGGAATAACCTGTCAAGCCAAGAAAAGACAGAAAAAGACTCACGGTAGTTGGCTTCGGGTGATTCAGGATGCAAACTCTGGTGTCAGCAGTCAGGGAGTGACCCTTGCTGGAAACCCTCCGTCCTAGAAATGTCTTGACTGCTGCAACTTTCAGGAGTTTCACTTGACACCATCTGCTTCTTTAAGCTTATTCAGTTTCATGAGTACATTTTTATCAACATTTTCGGAGTCTTTAATTTTTCTGTCATGTTTTGTCAAATAATGAACAACCTGTGTGCTCATCCATCTGATCTAACCCTACCACATCCTCTAGCTTTTCTTGTACAGGCTTTGGTAAGCATCCCATTACTCCTTGTCTAAAAAGGGTCTGTGTAGCATGATTGCAATCAGGTCTAGTTCCAGTAGAAGATCTCCAAGTCCTAGCAGCACGCTCCAAAAATTCCCTAGGATCCTCATTCTCCTTCCTAGCCATTCCCTTGAGCGCCTGATAGTCCACTGAAGCTGGCAACAATTGTCTTAACTGTCCCCATGCTGCATTCCTGTGTTGATTGAACAACCTATCATCTGGTACAGCTCCCAATCTCAGAGCTACCTCTATAGCCTGCCAGGTTGAGTCATTACTCGTCCTTTTCATGATAGCCTTTATGTCCCCTAGGGCTAATGTGTCCGCTGCCGTTAACTTTTCAAAGGTACTGATCCATGGAGATGCCCCTTTAGACAGAGGAGGTAAGTCCTCTGCTAGAGCTTGCATGTCTCTGTGCGAGCATGGAACGTAATCAATCCATTTCCTGTCACTACCACAGGGAATTGTCCTACCCCAAGCTCATTACTCTGTTCATTAGTAAAGCCCATGTCCACTAGGGGTTCTAGTTCGTCCCAACATTGTAGTTTCCCCCTAGACACAGGGCTACCAGTTCTAGTACATTTTGGCTCTTCAAGGCCAGTCTCACCTGTTCCTGTGGTATTTGAGGTATGTGTGAGAGTGAGAGACGGGAGGGGGGTAGTCGTCTGCTCAGGAATGGCTGACGCTACATATGGGGGAGGGGCGCAGTCCAGCACAGCTGTGTCGGGCGGAGCCATCTGTGCTGAATTGGTTACTTCCTGTTTCTCCTCAGTGGGTGTGTGTGTGTGATTCTCAGCGGGGGCAGAACTCACGCTTAAACAAATATGATTCATATGTTGGACTATAATCTGTGTCAGAGCTAAATCATTTTCAGCAGATATTAAAACCCTTTTAACAGTACATTTTTTTCAACCCTTTAGCTTTCTTCAATTCAGTTTTTGCATCGCTTACACCCTGTTTAGCAATTTTCACATACGCCAATCTAGTATTTGTGTCGGGGGTTGGGTCACCACCTTTCCAATTCCCCAGCTGTTATGAAGGCCTTTTTTTTTTTTTTTTTTTTTTTTTTTTTTTTTTAGAGAGTTAGAAGAATAGAAAACTAGAGAAAATAGAACAGAGCACACAGAAACAGGAAACTATACAAATCCTATACAACAACTAAAACAACATACCCATAACCAAGACACCGGTAAATAGTTTCCCTGACCAGTTCTAGCCTCACTGACTTTACTAACCAATTACTAACAATGCAATAGGAAACTTAATCAATTCCAATGATTATTCCACAAAGCAATTGCTATATTGGTTTTCAGGACCGACTGCTCAAAACTGACCAGAAGAAACTTGCCACACAAACGGTTGAACTTTAACCAACCGACCTGGACCCATCCAGGCTTTCACAGTTGGACTCGAACCAACTGACCTGGTACCAGGCTTTGCGTTTGGACTCTAACCAAACGGGCATGGACTCTAACCACACTGGATCCTTTAGACTCACCTGGAGTCATACCTTTGCTAGTGAAAGAGGAACCACGCCTATCAGTAATTATTTCTAATTATCTACGAGAGAATTCTCAACATACCAGACTCAGAACTAAATATTTGATTGCATCTAAATGAGGACTTAAATCGCCCTTACCTTTTTAGTCGGGTACCCTTTTGAGTCTGGCAGATTTCGAATTCTCACGATCCTGGACCCAATCTGGTCCCGTCGACCTCTGCAGTCCTCCTGATTTCTCCAATGAACACTAACTAATCGATTTTAAACCATCCTCTGCTACCATTTATTGTCGTGGATCTTTTGTTAGAATCGATCCGAATTCATCAGAAGGCAAGGTGACGTTCTTTAAAAGTTTTATTCAGAAAAGGTTGGTTCGTCTTCCAGGTCACAAGCAGCTGCGTTCTGAAGCCTCTCCGTCTAAGTGAAGAATACAACAGACCTCTAGTAGAGCGCACAGTTGTTATTTATAGTTTACCACCACCCCCTAGTGGCCAGGTGTAGTACTACTCCATATAAGGTATGCCTTTTGTTCCAGGCTTCCACTCAGCCAGTTCTAACCGGTTTTATGCCACGTGGCGGTTTGGCACAACTCCGATCACATTCCTTGAATACCAAAATGTTTTAGACCAATATTGTAATGCCCAATAATAATTTAGATTATAACAAGATTTAGAGCCTGATTGAAACGTATGCTATTGTAACCCATATGAAATATGGAGCTACTAAAACCTCAAAAGTCATTTAAGAGGTGTAATTACTTGTCGTCCCCAAAACAGGGCGCAGTGGTAGAAAAAGACTTTACCTTTGTTAGTTTTTCCCTTTTTGGCTTGAGAGATCTTGAGAGGTTGCTGCAGACCAGCTGAGCAATATTCGCTACAAAATAATACATAATGGTTTAAAATATTGACTTTTAGCATATATTAGAGCTGATAAACTGTTTTTTTTTTTTTTTTTTTACCAGAGTTCCAGCTATGAACGTGAGGGAGGCGGTTTTCTGTCAAGTAATAAATGTTTGAAACTTCCGTGAGTTTGTTCTGATAGCCTAGCTAGCCACTGTAAAAGGAGAGTACACCTTTCTTTTGAGTTCATACGCTTTTCATTAGAAATGGAAGGAATAAAAAACCAATTGGAGTTATGAGAATGTTCTTTAATGCTTGTCGAAATGATTTAAAAGTATAGCTATGCTAATCGCTTGCTAGTGGCTAGTTAGCAAGTAGAATTACTAATAGCGTGGTGGAGCCTCAAAGGCACAGTGCACATATTCTGTTAAGTCATTCAGTTTGGTTAGATTGATACATCTTAATTATTTACAGCACAACTATGCTATGATTGAACATATTTTGGTTATCATAATGTACATATTAATGGAGTTTAGTGATGGTTCAATTCAAATTCATGTTAAAGGGATAATTGCACGTTACAGCTAAAAAGTTGGAAAAGAGTAGTAATTCATTGGTCAGTGCTAAAATACCAATACTGAAGGGATGTTCATGTTAAATGTCAATGTTGCTGTGATGTATGAATGTTAATTAATCATTTGTAGTCAAGGTGCATCCTTAGTTTTTGTACATGTTATAAGATGTTCTGAAATGAAGAAAAGAACTTAATGAGAGCTCATTTTAGGGAACATAAAATAATAGGAGCATTCATTGTTCTGCACTATCTGTGTAGATTGGTTTTTCTTAGACGAACAGAAAGACGTAGAGAATTGTGATGGCGAGCCCAGCCCTGTGAAACTGTTGATGGTCGTAGAAGCGGTGTGGCCTACCGTTTACAGAAGACTCCGGATATATCAGAGTTTTTGCCCAGGACCAGATAAGAACCTACTCACACTATTTACTCTACCTGGGTAAAACAGCCATAGGAAAATACCTTTAATACACACATTCAAGGACTAGAACTTAATTTTTGAATCTATACCTCTTTAAATATAAGGAGTGGTATTGAATTGAAGATCTCTTGCACTTAACATAATTCCTATTTGTAAGAGCTATTTTATTTCTTTATTTCTAAGGTTTTTTTTGCAGCACTGTATGTGATATTTCATTGCTTGTGTGGCAATAAATGTGTTAGCTGTTTAACTTCACCTTAACTCCTCTTATGATTTCAAAGTATACCGCTGTTCGAACCTAGTTAAATGTTAGTGCCTTTTTGTTAATGTTATTAGCAAGCGTAGGTGCTACACTATCAATTATTAGTAGAAACAAATTAAACAGGGTAGCGAAGCCAACAATTCACCGTGAGCACCTGAAAAACGTGTACCTGTCCGCTGAAGGAAAACTGCAGGGGAGGGTCCGGAGCCGAATCACCTCAACGTCGGTCGGTTTCTCTGTTCAGGCCCTGATTCATGAACAAATGGCTTTGTCTGCCAGCAGAACTAATCCCAGGCTCCGCGACACAGCGACCGTTGGTTCAAAGTTGTTCAAATCGGACTGAAGCGCTTCCCTTTCTTTGTCTTTGCCAGTGCTGTGCTTGCAGTTTCCCATGTGGTCTAGCGGTCAGGATTCCTGGTTTTCACCCAGGCGGCCCGGGTTCAACTCCCGGTATGGGAATTGGTCTTTATGATTGGACTTGAGCAAAACTTTGCCTATTAGTTCCTCGGCGCCTTGTTGCTGTTGCTCAAGTGTCTTGTTCTGTTGGAACTATGACTGCAGTCTACCAGGGAGCAGCCGACGTGAGCCACCAGTGACTGACCACTGGGAAGCCGTGGTCGTATAGTACTCTACGTTGTGGCCGCAGCAACCACGGTCATGGCACTGTCCTTTTGTATGCCATGTTTGGAAGGTTTCTATGCTCTTCTCAGGCAAGAGACAGAAATGAGGCTGAAGCTTCAGGAAAGTCATGACCGTGGTTCCACAGGGGCCAGTGGCGCAATGGATAATGCGTCTGACTACGGGTCAGAGGGTTCTAGGTTTGACTCCTGGCTGGCTTGGTTACCTTGTGCCTTTTTTTGTCTCTCTAACTCTTTGTGTATGGTTCTCTGTACCCCAGATTCAACAATGCAGGTCTTGTCAAGGTGACAAAGGCTTGTCAGAGGAAAGAAGTTGGATGAGTGTAGGATTCTCTGTACCACACATTGTCAGAGCGGAAAGAAGTGGCTGATGCTGGTGTCAGCGGGTGCTGAGCCTTGCGGTTTCCCATATGGTCTAGCGGTTAGGATTCCTCGTTTTTAGCCAGGTAGCCTGCGCCTGACTCCTGGTGTATGAGGGAGTCTATCAGGGAGCAGCCAACGTGAGCCACCAGTGGCTGACTGCTGGAAAGCTGTGATTGTATGGTGGTTAGTACTCTGCGTTGTGGCCGCAGCAACCCCGGTTCGAATCCAGGTCATGGCACTGTCTTTTTGTATGCTGTGCTTCTCTCCTCGGTCAAGAGAAATGGGGCTGGAGCTTTAGGGAGGTCACGACCGTGATCATGCAGGGACCAGTGGTGCAATGGATAACGCATCTGACTACGGATTAGAAGATTCTAGGTTTGACTCCTGGCTGGCTTGGTTACCTTATGCCTTTTTTTCTCTCTAACTCCTTGTGTGTGGTTCTCTGTACCCCAGATCCAACAATGCAGGTCTTGTTAAGGTGACAAAGACTTGGCAGAGCAGAAAGAAGTGGCTGATGCTGGTGTCAGCCGGTGCAGAGCCTTGCGGTTTCCCATATCGTCTAGCGGTCAGGATTCCTGGTTTTCACCCAGGCTGCCAGAGTTCGGCTCCTGGTATTGGAATTGGTCTTTATGATTGGACTTGAGCAAAAATTTGCCAGTTGGGTTCTTTGTAAGGGGAATTAGCTGAAATAATAGAGCGCTCGCTTAGCGTGCCGGGTCGATGCCCGCATTCTCCAGTGCAGAAATATTGTGATCATTTAAGGGCATCGCGTAACACGAAACTCATTGCTCACTGAAACACAGCATCCAAAGTTTTTATTTTTTTCAATTGACATGATGGGTTAAAGACATGAATTTGTATAAAGCAAGTACTGTCAGAAGTGGGATTTGAACCCACTCCTCCAGTGGAGACTATGACCTGAACACAGCGCCTTAGACCGCTCAGCCATCCTGACTAGCTGAGTTACAATCAACACCACCCTCACTCCACACGGACTAATATTTGTACGACCCGCTTAAAATTTTCACATTATTATGTATGGTAAATGTACTGAGTCAGGATGGCCGAGCGGTCTAAGGTGCTGTGTTCAGTTCATAGTCCACTGGAGGTGTGGGTTCAAATCTCACTTCTGACAGCACATGCTTTAGATTGACTTGCTTCATCTCGACGAGAGCAGTAACAATGTCAGGAAGAGGCAAGGTGGCATTATGCTGTTTCTTTGACACCTTTTCGTCAAAACTGTGAGAAATACCTAAATAAAGGCCACTATGGGATCAACTGGAACTTTTACTTCTCAAACGGGAAAATATTGGGCCATAATCCGGTATGTAGGCTAAGTTGAAGCTCCAAACAGATCAACTATCGGTGCTCATCTAATGCAAAGTCAATGGCTAAACGTCACAGACATTTATTCATTTATCTCACTTCCCAATAAAAAAGACTACGAGTTGATCTTTCACCAAGAGTGTGCTCTACAACACTTTGTTTAAATCTTTAACAATGGAGGAAGCCAAGGATTTTGGAAGGATTGGGAGCTGGATTGTGCAACCCCACTGAACATTAAAATATATATGTTAAGTTCTGGACAGGGAGAGTTTCCGATGAAGACATTGAACAGTATATCTCAAGGTTTTGTGTAATCATACAACCTGTCTTTAAACCACTTGACCAGTTCGGACTTTGGTATGGGATACGGCGATACAAAGTTAAACTGAAATTGAACCCGAATGGAAGTTTAATGCAGATTCCAAACTCGATATCAATGGGACCCTACAACGGCAAAATAACATATCAAGGACAATCGCAGCAATGTTATATATGCAATTCACATGAACACCAGGTATATGTGTTGTATTATATGTTATATGTTGTGTTGTATTATATGTTATGTTTTGTTAATTTAATAAACATTTTTTTTTTTTTTTTTGTGACCTTTTACTTTTCGCTTTTTTATTTACACTTTTTTCTGACAATTCTGTACTTTTACGTCTTTTTTTAGGCTGCATAACTGTAGGGTGTTCCTGTGTCCCTGTATTTGATACATTTTCTAAAGAAGATAAAAAAGTTTCACCCTTATCTTTAGAGTCTTTTCCGTCGTCTTGTGGAACACAAGAAGTGGAGGAAGAAGACGACATAAAAGACTCTAAAGATAAGGGTGAAACTTTTTTATCTTCTTTAGAAACGACGTCTCATTCCAATCAACCCAACAAACATTCCAATCCAATCTGCCTTTTTGTTACTGTTATTAGCAAGCGTAGGTGCTACACTATCAATTATTAGTAGAAACAAATTAAACAGGGTAGCGAAGCCAACAATTCATCGTGAGCACCTGAAAAACGTGTACCTGTCCGCTGAAGGAAAACTGCAGGGGAGGGTCCGGAGCCGAATCACCTCAACGTCGGTCGGTTTCTCTGTTCAGGCCCTGATTCATGAACAAATAGCTTTGTCTGCCAGCAGAACTAATCCCAGGCTCTGCGACACAGCGACCGTTGGTTCAAAGTTGTTCAAATCGGACTGAAGCGCTTCCCTTTCTTTGTCTTTGCCAGTGCTGTGCTTGCAGTTTCCCATATGGTCCAGCGGTCAGGATTCCTGGTTTTCACCCAGGCAGCCCGGGTTTGACTCCAGGTATGGGAATTGGACTTGAGCAAAACTTTGCCTATTAGTTCCTCGGCGCCTTGTTGCTGTTGCTCAAGCGTCTTGTTCTGTTGGAACTATGACTGCAGTCTACCAGGGAGCAGCCGACATGAGCCACCAGTGACTGACCGCTGGGAAGCCGTGATCGTATAGTGGTTAGTACTCTGCGTTGTGGCCGCAGCAACCCCGATTCGAATCCGGGTCGCAGCACTGTCCTTTTGTATGCCATGCTTGGAAGGTTTCTATGCTCTCCTCAGGCAAGAGACAGAAATGGGGCCGAAGCTTCAGGAAAGTCATGACCGCGGTTCCACAAGGGCCAGTGGTGCAATGGATAACGCGTCTGACTACGGATCAGGGGATTCTAGGTTTTACTCCTGGCTGGCTTGGTTACCTTGTGCCTTTTTTTTTGTCTCTCTAACTCCTTGTGTGTGGTTCTCTGTACCCCAGATCCAACAATGCAGCTCTGGTCAAGGTGACAAAGGCTTGTCAGAGTGGAAAGAAGTGGCTGATGCTGGCGTCAGCTGGTGCTGAGCCTTGCTGTTTCCCATATGGTCTTTTTTTATTTTTATTGGCCTTCGGCTCGATCTCGATCCATGGCGACTTGATGGATGAACGATCTGTAGGAATATCGATCCTGTGCAAGTCTAGATAGGTCCGCCAGGGTCTTCTCTGCCGTTACTGTGATTGTGTCGAGCCATCGAGTTGCTGGTCTTCCTCTTCGCCTTGTTCCTTCTATTCTTCCGACCATGATGTCCTTCTCCAGTGATCGCTCTCTTCGTATGATGTGTCCAAAGTAGGCAAGTCGTAGCTTAGTGATCCTTGATTCAAGTGACATGTCTGGCTTGATTTGTTCCAAAATTGATTTGTTTGTTCTTCTGACCGTCCAAGGTATTGATAACATCCTTCTCCAACACCACATTTCGAAGGCGTTGATTCTTCTTCTGTCTTGTTTCTTTATTGTCCAGGTTTCACATCCGTACGTTACCACAGAGAAGACTAAACTATGTACAAGGCGTATTTTCGTCAATTGTGAAATGTTCCTCGATTTGAAGACCTTGTCCAGTGACTTCATTGTTGATTTCCCCATACCTATTCTCCGTCTGATTTCCGGTGTCGTTTCCGCATCTTGAGTGATCAACGCTCCGAGTAGGTTGTAGTCCTTTACAAATTCCAGTTCGTCGCCATCCATCTCAAATGTGTCCCGGTCGTATCTGGCAGTAGTCAATATCTTTGTCTTCTTTGTGTTGAGTAACAGCTTCATGTTCGAGCTTTCCAGCTTGATGCTCCGTAATAAGTCCTTCATTCCATCTGCACTTGTTGTTATCAGAGTTGTATCATCTGCATATCTAAGATTGTTGATGATTCGTCCAGCAATTTTAATTCCTTCTTCTTTTTCAGTTAGTCCAGCCTTCCTGAAAATGGCTTCTGCGTACAAATTGAAGAGAAATGGCGACAGGATGCATCCTTGTCTGACGCCCTGCTCTACTTTGAACCATTCCGTGTCGCCGTGTTCTGTTCAGACTGTTGCTTCTTGGTCGGTATAAAGGTTCCTAATGAGGCTAATCAGATGGCTCGGCCCACCCATATCCTTCATGGTAATCCAAAGTTTCTGGTGATCAACACAGTCAAAGGCTTTACTGTAATCAATGAAGCAAAAATAAATCTCCTTGTTGTATTCTTTGGCCTTTTCCATTATCCACCTAATGTTAGCAATCACATCTCTTGTACCTCTGCCCCTCCTGAATCCTGCTTGTTCCTCCGGCAGCTCTCTGTCAAAGTAAGGCTGCAACCGTCTTTGTAAGATCTTCAGTAGTATTTTGCTGGCATGAAGTATGAGCGCAATAGTACGATAGTTTCCACAGTCAGTAACATCTCCCTTCTTCGGAATAGGAATAAACACTGATCTTGTCCAGTCCTTGGGCCATTTACCAGTTGTCCATATCTGTTGACACAGGCATGTGATTACATCAATTGCTGCTTCAGAAGACTTTATTAGCTCCAGTGGAATATTGTCACATCCAGGCGCTTTGTTGTTTGACAGAAGTGTAATCGCAGCGATGACTTCATCTTTCAGGATGTTTGGCTCTCTATCATTGCCAGTCTCCATTTCTTCCCATATCACTGAGTCGTTCTTATAGAGGTGCTCCGTGTACTCTTTCCATCTTTTCTTGATCTGTTCTGGCTCAGTTAGTTTGTTCCCATTGGCGTCTTTTAGCATGCCCACTCTTGGTTGAAACTTTCGTCGTATCTTTTTGATCTTTAGGTATACCTTCCTGGTCTTTCCCTTCAGATGTTCCCTTTCTGTCTCTGTACATATCTTTTGGTAATAAAGTTCTTTGTCTGTTCGAATGGCTCTCTTTAGTCTCTTACTGATGTTGTCCCTGGCCTGCTTGTTACCTTTGCCTTTGCCCTTCGTCTTTCTTCAATGATCTTTAGAGTCTCTTCTGTTATCCACGGCTGCTGGGGTCTTTTCTGTCTCTTGTTTATTGACTTGCTAGCTTCTTCGGTAATAATAGTCTTTATATGTGTTCCTCAGGGTTATTTTCATCCGTGTCCAGAGATGTGAACCGGTTGTGCAGACTATTCCAGAAAACTTCAGGTATTTTGGTCAAGTCAAAGTTAGGAACAGCCTGTTGTCTAGTCCGTTTGTGCAGCTTGACTCTAATTTTTGATGTTAAAAGTTCATGATCAGTTCCACAGTCAGCTCCTGGCTGTGTTTTCACGGTAATGATAGACGACCTCCATCTTTGGCAAACACATATGTAGTCAATCTGATTCTTATAGGCCCCATTTGGTGATGTCCATGTGTAGAGTCTCCTTTTGTGATGTTGAAAGAAAGTGTTCATGATGGACAGTTGATTTTTTGTACAAAAGTAAATTAATCTTTCTCCAGCTTCATTTCGTTTGCTAAGTCCAAACTTTCCAACAACAGTTCCTCGTTGCCATGGCCCACTTTGGCATTAAAATCTCCCATGATAATGAATAAGTCTTGATTTTGCGTCCTGTCAATTTCCTCTTGAACTTGTTCATAGAATAGTTCAACGTCCTCCTCCTTGGCATCTGTTGTTGGTGAGTAGACTGTGACATGGATTGGTGCTCCTTGTAGTCGTATCGAGATGACTCTATCACTGACTGTGTTGTACTTCAGGACAGTATTGGCCAGTCTTCGATTAAGAATAAAGGCAACGCCATTTCGTCTTTGGTTATCATTTCCAGAATAGTAGACCCAATGTTCGTTTGACTGGAAATGTCCGTATTGAGTCCACTTTAGTTCACTAATTCTGAGTAAATCAAGTCCTGTTCTGTCCATTTTGGCTTTGACAATGTCGAGTTTGCCTTGGTTCATGGTTCGTACATTCCAAGTTCCTAGTCTGATGATATATCTGATTTGATCTTCCCTTTCGACCAAGCGACATCAGCACCAAGACGACCTTGCGGCTTTGATTCTGGCGCATCATAAGCATTGATCCTACTCAAGACGACCATCGGCTCTTCCCCAGTAGCTTGTTGAGTGCCTTTCGACCTAGGGGCGCATCTTCCAGCACTGTATCGCATTCCTTTAGTTGTACGCTACATCAAGTTTTCTTGGCATAGTACGGAAGTAGATTGCCAGGCCTTTCTCCTGCGCAGTAATGTGGTACCTGTGAGGAGCCACACTGGATCAGTGTTGTAGCCATTGTCAATACGAGATTGATAAGAGATTGATAATTTGCTTCCATCACGCAACGTCCTGCTGCCGACATTGGGCTGTACGTTTAGTCTGGCACCTCAGTTGAGACCTATCCCCCTTGGGGGCCCCTGCTAGCATAATACACTTGACTCTAAACTGCTTTTAGCCAGGTGGCCTGCATTCGACTCCCGGTATATGAGGGAGTCTATCAAGGAGCAGTCAACATGAGCCCCCAGTGGCTGACCACTGGGAAGCTTGATTGTATAGTGGTTAGTACTCTGCGTTGTGGCCGCAGCAACCCCGTTTCGAATCCAGGTCATGGCACTGTCTTTTTGTATGCCGTGCTTCTCTCCTCGGTCAAGAGACAGAAATGTGGCTGGAGCTTCAGGGAGGTCATGACCACACTCATGCAGGGGTCAGTGGCGCAATGGATAACGCGTCTGACTACGGGTCAGAAGATTCTAGGTTCGACTCTTGGCTGGCTCGGTTACCTTATGCCTTTTTTTCTCTCTAACTCCTTGTGTGTGGTTCTCTGTACCCCAGATCCAACAATGCAGGTCTTGTTAAGGTGACAAAGGCTTGGCAGAGCGAAAAGAAGTGGCTGATGCTGGTGTCAGCCGGTGCAGAGCCTTGCAATTTCCCATATGGTCTAGCGGTCAGGATTCCTGGTTTTCACCCAGGCGGCGGAGTTCGACTCCTGGTATTGGAATTGGTCTTTATGATTGGACTTGAGCAAAAATTTGCCTACTCGGCTCTTTGTAAGGGGAATTAGCTCAAATGGTAGAGTGCTCGCTTAGCATGCAAGAGGTAGTGAGATCAATGCCCTCGTTCTCCAGGTTTTAAAATTATGTAGAGAAACAGATGGACTACAGTCAGTAATTGTAGAACTACAAAGTGCTTCAATATGGTAAGTGGAGCTGATAAAATGGACAGTTGAGTTTAGAAACAAAGAGGTTGTTTTAATGTCATGTTCTAACCCAGGGGTGGGGAACCTTCTACCCACTGAGGGCCAGATTAATAATTACATATATGGTCACGGGCTACAGACTACAATGACGCAACATAGAGCCAAATTAATATAGGCTTTATAAATACATGATGCTGATGGTATGTAGTGTTTATATTTGATCTCAGACTTACCTTATCATAATTTCAATGTGACGGTTGTGAATGTTTGGTCTTGACCAGCTGTGGAATATCTTGGGGCAATGATGTCGTGGCAACACGCAACCAGTATGTGGCAACATAACTCGTATTTGTTATGTCTGTTGTATCGTCTAAAGTTTAATTAATTGCATAAAGCCCAGACAATAAAATCTAGGAAATATATGGCGGGCCACATTTGATTGAGCGGGGGGGCCGTATACGGCCCACGGGCCGGAGGTTCCCCACACCTGTTCTAACCTGTAATATATTGCATTTCTTAAAATGTCCACTAGGTGGAGGCAATCCGCAAATTTACAAAAACAGTGGCCACATTTCATGTCAATCACGTTGACCTGTTAAAGTGCTGGAGTCTAAACCTGTAAAACTCTCTGATATTTTACTCTTAACGATTTCACATTGTAACAACATCTTCTGTTGTTTTAACCCGAGGTGGCTCTGACGGAAACCTGTTCACCCTCTCGAGGTTAAAGACTGCAAGTCGAGACTGCAGTGCCAACAATGCTGCTCCTACTAGATGTGACGGAAACCACCTGGCGTGTTTGCACCAAAAATGTCCAGAACTTAAAACGGACTTTATCACAGACTGAACTGAACAATGAAGAACTTACATTATTTTTTTGCTAGTTACAACTTTCAGTTCAATTTAATTTTGTGTTTGTATGATTTGTGTAAATCCTATTAATTTAAAGTATCCTCCAAGCCACCCAAGAAGGACGGGACCCTGGTGAGTCTGGTTCCTCTCAAGGTTTCTTCCTGAGTTTTTCCCTGCCACAGTCGCCCTCGGCTTGCTCAATAGGGGTTTTTGGTCCGTTGGTCCTGGATTTTGTAAAGTTGCTTTGAGACAATGTTCATTGTAAAAAGCGCTATATAAATAAATTTGACTTGACATGTGTCTGAGATCTCTAACTCAAGCACCGTTTATGCAATCCATTTGATTGCAGCTCACGAACTTTCTTTTAAAGATGAAAAGCATGAGTTGGCAGTGGTGGGACTCGAACCCACGCCCCCCAGCGCCTTAGACCACTCGGCCACGCTACCACTAGTTAAGATGCCGATCGAAACGAGCAACTACGTATGCAATTTCTACCTGCATTTTCCAATAGAAGTCAAAGAGGTTGCAAGTGCAATTGCCACACTTGTGATAGCTCAGTCGGTAGAGCATCAGACTTTTAATCTGAGGGTCCAGCGTTCAAGTCCCTGTTCGGGCGAGTTGTTTCTTACTGCATTAGGTGAGCGGTAATGTCCCGTACTACGTGCTTTGTTTAGAATGATGAAGAATTTGTACTTTGTGAGATATTTCTAAGTAAAATAGCATGTACTTGATAAGCTTGAAATAATAGCACTCTGTGTGTGTAACATGTTCTCCATACCAACTAGTTGTTTTAAACAGACTGTAGTAAATAGAGGACCGTTTAAATCTATATTTATGTGCAGCCTAATAATGCACTGAGTTTTAGATATTAATACCCACGTATTTTATGTTGAATGACATGCATCATAATTTTAGTTCTTGCTTCACAGAGCTGCTCTGTTATTGCACTGCACTAAACAGTTGGTATATCCTGCACTATTTTGGCCCCTACATAATGCAGCATCAACCCTTAAGACAGTCTGTCAGTGGTACAAAGTTACGATTTGGTTCAGTTCGTCCTAAAGGCTGCGATAAATGTGAGTACGTGAGCTTAAACACGTTGAACCCCCACTTTATAATGCAGCATCAATGATCTGTTAGTACATTACAATTTACAAAGGGTAAAGGAGAATTCGTTATAAGGGGAATTAGCTCAATTGGTAGAGCGCTTGCTTCGCGTGCGAGAGGTATTGGGATCGATGCCCGCATTCTCCAATGCAGAAACATTATGATCGTTTAAAGGCAACACGTAATGTAAGACTTGTTTCGTCATTGCTCACTGAAACGCTGCGTCAAAAATGCGGTCAGTTTACGCTCTATTTTTATTCATCGTTTAGTTTAAAGACCTTTATTAATTTTTTTAATTGACAAACATGCAATAACTTTGAAACAATCTTGAAACAAATCTTTTCACATTATTATGTATGGTAGAGGGTTAAAGATGTAAATTTGTATAAAGCATGAGCTGTAGCTGCACGCATTCAGTTTAAAACACTGATGCTCGCCTACAAAGCCAAAAATGGACCAGCCCCAAGCTACCATCGCGGTCTAATCAAACCCCGCTCTGTACCACGCAACCTCCGAGCCACTAGTCTCACTCGACTTGAGCCCCCACCCAGGACTAAAGGAAGACAAGCATCAAGGCTCTTCTCTGTTCTAGCACCCAAGTGGTGGAATGAACTTCCTCTGTCTGTCCGAACATCTGAGTCTCTTGCTGTCTTTAAAAAATGATTAAAAACCCACCTTTTTACTAAGCACTTAAGCTGACTTGTACTTATTTACTAACATTTTTTTTCCATTTCCAAAAAAACCCCCCAAAAAAAACACTTTGGTTCTAACATGTTTCAGCAGATTTGTGTTCTTTGACTGTTGTTTACTAAAACTTGAGAAATGAAATGTTTACTATGGAAGCACTTCTGTAAGTCGCTCTGGATGAGAGCGTCTGCTAAATGCAGAAAATGTAAATGTAAAATGTTAGAAGTATCTTTTCATATTATTATGTATGGTAGAGGGTTAAAGATGTAAATTTGTATAAAGCATGAGCTGTCAGAAGTGAGATTCAAACCCACGCCTCAATGAGAGACTGTGACCTGAACGCAGCACCTTAGACCGCATCCTGACTTGCTTGGGTACCGTTGACACCACATCATATATCAATAGAAAGGGAGCCCCATATGAGCACTCCAACTGACCAAATAATGATTTTGGGTGGACCATTCTTAGCACTGTAACGGCACTAGCATGTTAGGGTGTGTTTTCTCTGGTATGAGTGTATTAGGTACAGCCTTCTTGTTGGGTTTTTAACTGACTGGATTATGTGTTAATAACTCAAACCCTGTTTGTGCTGGTTGTAGGCTATTCAATCGACCACTAGATGTAGTGTAGTGTGTATTCGTGTTTCCTTAATTTCGTTGTGTTCTCCCTTAATGTAATTGCGTTCCACTTTAAAGAATTTGTGTTGTCTCTTAATATATTCGCGTTTTTCCTTATTGTTGTTGACATGTCAGCTTTTGTTTGTTTTGTAAATGTTATTGTGTTTTAACTCAGCGGGCCACCGTAATATAGATGGCATAATATGAATACAGTTAGAAAGTAAAACGATGTCGCATGCTGACCTGTGTGGAATACAACTAATGTATGTAGTACTAAGAAGTGTTTCTTAAGGGTTTTTTTTTTTGTGTTCTTGCTGGAACTGTTCTACAGGACAACGTATGTTAAAGTTTGTAATTCAAGTCACATCCTTGTGAGGGTTAAAGCAATTTGCAGATCCCGGGTAGCTCAGTCGGTAGAGCATCAGACTTTTAATCTGAGGGTCCAGGGTTCAAGTCCCTCTTTGGGCGAGTTGTTTATTACTGCATTAGGTGAGCGGTAATGTCCCGCACTTCATGGTTTAATTAGAAAGTTGAAGAATTTGTACTTTGTGAGATGTTATTAAGTGAAATACCATGTACTTGATAAGCTTGAAATAATAGCACTCTGTGTGTGTAACATGTTCTCCACACCAACTAGTTGTTTCAAACAGACTGTAGTAAATAGAGGACAGTTTAAATCTATATTTATATTTATATATTTATCTATACTTATATTTATCACTGGGCCAGTGATAGCTCAGTGATTAAGGTACTGGACTAGTAAACAGAAGGTTGCCGGTTCAAGCCCCGCCACCACCAAGTTGCTACTGTTGGGTCCCTGAGCAAGGCCCTTAACCCTCAATTGCTCATTGTGTAAGTTGCTTTGGATAAAAGTGTCTGCTAAATGCTGAAAATGTAAATTTATGTGTAGCCTAATAATGCGCTGAGTTTTAGATATTAATACCCACATATTTTTTGTTGCCTTAAAGACTCACTTAAATCCTGATCTAATTTTTGAAGCTGCGATTAAGCGATGCCGCAACGAGTTTCATATTACATGAAACCCTTAAATAATCATAATGTATCTGCACTGGAGAATGCAGGCATCGACCCCACTACCTCTCACATGCTAAGCGAGCGCTCTACCATTTGAGCTAATTCCCCTTACGATGCACCTTTGTTCCCATTTTGGAGGTTGTGATATTACTTTAAACTTACCTTTTCTTGCCGCTCAGGTGGCGCAGCGGTAAAAAGAAACGCGCTGCAACCAGGGCTGGATTCTGAGAAGCGTCGTATCGAATCCAGCCTTGCTTTACTGGTTCGAAGCTGAGTGGCTATATGAGCAACAATTGGCCGGTTGCTCATGTGGGGGGTGGGACAAAGAACCGGATGTGGGTCTCTCTCTGTCAGAATGCGATTGCGTTCTCTGCCGGCTGATTGGAGGCGCTTACACAAAGATGGGAGGGGGTGCCCTTAGGGTGTGTCTCTCCGCAATGTGTGGGTGGCAAAGATGCATCTGGCTGCTGCTCGTGTTTCGGAGGGGATACGGGTTAGCTTCAATCACCTCCGTCAGAGCAGGGTTCGGCATAGACAGAGAGGAAGCACGATGCTAATTGAACAATTGGATGCGCTGAAAAAGGGGTAAATTTTCATGTAATTACTGATATTTTACTGGATCTCTGCTGATATCTTGTGGGCCATATTGACTAATCAGTGAAAATTAATGTTTCCTTGTATAATAAAACCATTATGCTTATTTAGCTTTATTTAGCTTTAATTATTAAAGAGTTAATAAGATAGTGATGGTGAAACTAAAAACCTGTTATTACCGTCACTAAGTGTCTTTACCATCACAAGAAGTTATGTGTTGGTAATGACATGTTGAGGTAATGACAGTTTTTACTTAGGAAAAAAGTAAACAGCTAGTATACAATGTACTTTACATACATTTAAATAATGTTAACATTTCAGTTGTAAAATACTGCTGTAACAATGTAAATAGACGCTGATAAACATACTTTATGATCAGGATGAATACATGTTTAAATTTCTCACACTTTTAGAGATCAAAAGCCTGGGTCCTGGCATCCATGCGGATGTTACTTTGACACGTACCACCTACCTCAGCATTGTTGCAGACCATGTACACCCAGTTCATGCAAACTGTATTCCCTGATGGCTGTGTCCTCTGAAGAAGTAAACTTGCATAAAGCATGAGATGTCAGAAGTGGGATTCGAACCCACACCTCCAGGGGAGACTGCGACCTGAACACAGCGCCTTAGACCGCTCGGCCATCCTGACACGCTTGTAAGGTCCTAATGCCAATTACCAACAACACCCCCACATGGCCAAAGATTTGTACAAAGTGCTGAATCTTTTCACATTATTATGTACAGTATATATATATATACAGTATGTTAGAAGGTTAAAGACATAAATTTGTATAAAGCACTAGCAGTCAGAAGTGGGATTCAAACCCACGCCTCATGGGACACTGTGACCTGAACTTAGCGTTTTAGACCTCATCCTGACTAGCTTGGGTACCATCGACACCACCATTTGTACGAACTGCTTAATCTTTTCACATTATTATGTATGGTAAATGTACTGATTGTAACCCATTTGCTGCACTGTACACTTTGTCACTAGGTTGTAAATCATATATCAATAGAAAGGGAGCCCCATATGAGATCTCCAACTGACCAAATAATGTTTTTGGGTGGACTATTGTTAGCACTGTAACGGCACTAGCATGTTAGGGTGTGTTTTCTCTGGTATGAGTGTATTAGGTACAGCCTTCTTTTTGGGTTTTTAACTGACTGGATTATTTATTAAGAACTCAAACCCTGTTTGTGCTTGTTGTAGGCTATTCAATCGTCCATCAGATGGCATATTATGAATACAGTTAATTTTGCGTTAGAATCAAGCAATAGAACACGAGAGGGAGTGTGTTATCGCGAATAACATCACGGCTGTGATTCGGTCGCAGCCGTGATGTTATTTGCGATAACACATGACCTCAAGTGTTCTATTGCTTTTATACAACAGTTTTTACAAAATAAAGAAAAAAAATAAATCAAAGAAGCCCTGAATTTCATAATAAATATGCTTTAATATTGACAATACCTTCTGCCAAAAAGTAGTTCCACAACGAATATAAAGTTTAACACTACAAAGCAGACATCCCAAGTTGCAAAAACTCATTTCAGGGAGGTAAGAACAACAAGAAGAAAAAGGCAAGAACCTCCGAAGGAAAAAAATAAATAAAAAACCTCTTGCACACACCAAAGGATATTGGTGATAACAGAACTTTTAGGAGCTGCTAACTGGGCTATTAAACTAACTGTTCGCGTTACAAACACATTAATGTTCCCTACATAGTGCACTAGATTGTGTATCAGATCACGGATTCATGTTCCCTACATAGTGCACTAGACAGTGAATTAGACAACTGATTTATGTTCCCTACACAGTGCGCTAGATTGTATATCAGATAACGGATTTAAAACGCGATCGGGAAAAAGGTCTGTGTCGCCTGCGTGCGCGTTTGTGTGCATGAAGCTTGTTGTTACTGGCAACGCGTCAGCGAAGTAATACAGTTGTGGTGTGAAAAGGCTGTGCTGTTATCACGAATATCACTTCTCAACCAATCAGATTGTAAGGTCGGAACTAACTGTTGTATAAAGTAAAACGATGTCTGTTTCTATCACAGTTTCATCGCATGCTGACCTCTAGAATACAACTAATGTATGTAGCACTAAGAAGTGTTTCTTAAGGGTTCTTTTTGTGTTCTTGGTAGAACTGTTTCTACTTGAAGAACTCTTTAGTATAATTTAAGGTTCTTTGCTAACTCAATTTGAGTTTTATGGATTTTTTTTTCTCTTGCCACATATAAATGCACATAACATTTTAATGACTGGAAAACAATCGTGCAATTGATACAGGAAAAAAGGAAAAAAGTGAAAGAAAGGAATCTGTTTGTAATTTACCTGCAAAATTCTCCTCCCGAGATGTTTTTCTTTGTGTGTGTAAGCAGCAACATACTTCACCTAAAACTTTATATAATCGCCTTCAAGAGAGATAGCACGGATCTCTACAGCCCGGATAGCTCAGTCGGTAGAGCATCAGACTTTAATCTGAGGGTCCAGGGTTCATGTTCGGGCGAGTTGTTTCTTACTGCATTAGGTAAGTGGTAATTTCCTTTACTACATGGTTTATTCAGAAAGTTGAAGAATTTGTACTTTGTGAGATATTTCTAAGTGAAATAGCATGTACTTGATCAGCTTGAAATAATAGCACCTTGTACAGTGTATCACAAAAGTGAGTACACCCCTCACATTTCTGCAGATATTTAAGTATATCTTTTCATGGGACAACACTGACAAAATGACACTTTGACACAATGAAAAGTAGTCTGTGTGCAGCTTATATAACAGTGTAAATGTATTCTTCCCTCAAAATAACTCAATATACAGCCATTAATGTCTAAACCACCGGCAACAAAAGTGAGTACACCCCTTAGTGAAAGTTCCTGAAGTGTCAATATTTTGTGTGGCCACCATTATTTCCCAAAACTGCCTTAACTCTTCTGGGCATGGAGTTTACCAGAGCTTCACAGGTTGCCACTGGAATGCTTTTCCACTGCTCCATGACGACATCACGGAGCTGGCGGATATTCGAGACTTTGCGCTCCTCCACCTTCCGCTTGAGGATGCCCCAAAGATGTTCTATTGGGTTTAGGTCTGGAGACATGCTTGGCCAGTCCATCACCTTTACCCTCAGCTTCTTCAATAAAGCAGTGGTCGTCTTAGAGGTGTGTTTGGGGTCATTATCATGCTGGAACACTGCCCTGTTACCCAGTTTCCGGAGGGAGGGGATCATGCTCTGCTTCAGTATTTCACAGTACATATTGGAGTTCATGTGTCCCTCAATGAAATGTAACTCCCCAACACCTGCTGCACTCATGCAGCCCCAGACCATGGCATTCCCACCACCATGCTTGACTGTAGGCATGACACACGTATCTTTGTACTCCTCACCTGATTGCCGCCACACATGCTTGAGACCATCTGAACCAAACAAATTAATCTTGGTCTCATCAGACCATAAGACATGGTTCCAGTAATCCATGTCCTTTGTTGACATGTCTTCAGCAAACTGTTTGCGGGCTTTCTTGTGTAGAGACTTCAGAAGAGGCTTCCTTCTGGGGTGACAGCCATGCAGACCAATTTGATGTAGTGTGCGGCGTATGGTCTGAGCACTGACAGGCTGACCCCCCACCTTTTCAATCTCTGCAGCAATGCTGACAGCACTCCTGCACCTATCTTTCAAAGACAGCAGTTGGATGTGATGCTGAGCACGTGCACTCAGCTTCTTTGGACGACCAACGCGAGGTCTGTTCTGAGTGGACCCTGCTCTTTTAAAACGCTGGATGATCTTGGCCACTGTGCTGCAGCTCAGTTTCAGGGTGTTGGCAATCTTCTTGTAGCCTTGGCCATCTTCATGTAGCGCAACAATTCGTCTTTTAAGATCCTCAGAGAGTTCTTTGCCATGAGGTGCCATGTTGGAACTTTCAGTGACCAGTATGAGAGAGTGTGAGAGCTGTACTACTAAATTGAACACACCTGCTCCCTATGCACACCTGAGACCTAGTAACACTAACAAATCACATGACATTTTGGAGGGAAAATGACAAGCAGTGCTCAATTTGGACATTTAGGGGTGTAGTCTCTTAGGGGTGTACTCACTTTTGTTGCCGGTGGTTTAGACATTAATGGCTGTATATTAAGTTATTATTATTATTTTTCTTAAATTTTTACCCCTTTTTCTCCCCTTTTAGCGCATCCAATTGTTCAATTAGCATCGTGCTTCCTCTCTGTCTATGCCGAACCCTGCCCTGATGGAGGTGATTGAAGCTAACCCGTATCCCCTCCGAAACACGAGCAGCAGCCAGATGCATCTTTGCCACCCACACATTGATGAGTTTGGCGCCACCTAGCGTTGCATGCGGAGAGACACACTCTAAGGGCACCCTCTCTCATCTCCGTGTAAGCGCCTCCAATCAGCCGGCAGAGAACGCAATCGCATTCTGACAGAGAGAGACCCACATCCGGTTCTTTGTCCCACCCCCCACATGAGCAACCGGCCAATCGTTGCTCATATAGCCACTCAGCTTCGAACCAGTAAAGCAAGGCTGGATTCGATACCACGCTCTCAGAATACAGCCCTGGTTGTAGCGCGTTTCTTTTTACCGCTGCGCCACCTGAGCAGCTATATTGAGTTATTTTGAGGGAAGAATAAATTTACACTGTTATATAAGCTGCACACAGACTACTTTTCATTGTGTCAAAGTGTCATTTTGTCAGTGTTGTCCCATAAAAAGATATACTTAAATATCTGCAGAAATGTGAGGGGTGTACTCACTTTTGTGATACACTGTATGTGCAACATGTTCTCCACCCCAACTTGTTGTATGCCAAGCTGTTTCAAACAGACTGTAGTAATTGCACTACATTAAACAGTTGGTATATCCTGCACTATTGTGGCCCTTACATAATGCAGCATCAACACTCTGTTAGTACATGACCATTTACAAAGGGTCCTTCGTAAGGGGAATTAGCTTAAATGGTAGAGCGCTTGCTTAACACGCGAGAGGTAGAGGGATCTATGCCCGCATTCTCTAGTGTACAGACATTGTGATAATTTAATGGCATCACGTAATACGAAAGTCAATGCGTCATTGCTCACTGAAACTATATCTTTTCAGATTGTTATGTATGGTAGGGAGTTAAAGTTGTAAATTTGTATATAGCATGCGCTGTCAGAAGTGGGATTCGAACCCACACCTCCAAGGGAGACTGTGACCTGAACACAGCACATTAGACAGCTCGGCCATGCTGACTAGTGAGTACTTTTGGCAATATAGTGTATTAAGTGACTTCAAAAGAGTCGAAACAGGTATAAAACCTTTTTATATGAATTGAAGTTTTACAGGACAACGTATGTTAACGTTTGTAATTCAAGTCACGTCCTTGTGAGGATTAAAGCAGGTTGCAGAGCCCGGATAGCTCAGTCGGTAAAGCCTCAGACTTTTAATCTGTTGGTCCAGGGTTCAAGTCCCTGTTCAGGCAAGTTGCTTCCTACTGCATTAGGTAAGCGTTAATGTCCCGTACTACGTGGTTTGTTTAGAATGATGAAGGAATTTGTACTTTGTGAGACGTTTGTAAGTGAAATAGCATGTACTTGATCAGCTTGAAATAATAGCACACTGTATGTGTAACATGTTCTCCACACCATCTAGTTGTACGTCCAGCTGTTTCAAACAGATTGTAGTAAAAAGAGGACAGTTTAAATATGTATGTATGTGCAGCCTAATAATGCACTGAGTTTTAGATATTAATACCCACATATTTTATGTTGAATAACATGCATTATAATTTCAGTTCTTGCTTCACAGAGCTGCTTTGTTATTGCACTGCACTAAACAGTTGGTATATCCTGCACTATTGTGGCCCTTACATAATGCAGCATCAATGCTCTGTTAGTACATTACAATTTACAAATGGTAAATGGTAATTCCCCTTCATAAGGGGAATTAGCTCAAATTGTGGAGCGCTCGCTTAGCATGTGAGAGGTAGTGAGATCGATGCCCGCGTTCTCCAGGTTTTAAAATTATGTAGAGAAACAGATGGACTACAGTCAGTAATTGTAGAACTACAAAGTGCTTCAATATGGTAAGCGGAGCTGATAAAATGGACAGTGAGTCTAGAAACAAGGAGGTTGTTTTAATGTTATGTTCTAACCTGTAATAAATTGCATTTCTGAAAATGTCCACTAGGTGGAGGCAAACCCCAAATTTACAAAATTGCTCCTGATGACTATTGTTTATTGAAACACAACATTTCCATCACAGATCTGCTTCAAACTTAGGGAGATCCGCTGTCAGAACTCGGACACAGTCTCTATGTTCAAGTCTAGATTGAAAACATATTTATTTACTCAGGCTTTTGATTGGTCTTTTCAAACTAAACAAGCAAACCTAGTTATGCTGTAATAGTTAGGGGTGCTGGAGTCTAAACCTGTAAAACTCTCTGATATTTTACTCTTAACGATTTCACATTGTAACAACATCTTCTGTTGTTTTAACCCGAGGTGGCTCTGACGGAAACCTGTTCACCCTCTCGAAGTTAAAGACTGCAAGTCGAGACTGCAGTGCCAATAATGCTGCTCCTACTAGATGTGACGGTAACCTGGCGTGTTTGCACCAAAAATGTCCAGAACTTAAAACGGACTTTATCACAGACTGGACTGAACAATGAAGAACTTACATTATTTTTTTGCTAGTTACAACTTTCAGTTCAATTTTATTTTGTGTTTGTATGATTTGTGTAAATCCTATTTATTTAAAATATCCTCCAGGCCACCCAAGAAGGACGGGTCCCTGCTGAGTCTGGTTCCTATCAAGGTTTCTTCCTGAGTTTTTCCCTGCCACAGTCGCCCTCGGCTTGCTCAATAGGGGTTTTTGGTCTGTTGGTCCTGGATTTTGTAAAGTTGCTTTGAGACAATGTTCATTGTAAAAAGCGCTATATAAATAAATTTGACTTGACGTGTCTGAGATCTCTAACTCAAGCACCGTTTATGCAATCCATTTGAGTACTACTGTATTTTATAGAGTACATCCTGAGCTTTTTAGTAATGTCACATTTGTGGGTGTGTGGCAAGCAGCTCATGAACTTTCTTTTAAAAATGGCTGCCATGTCATATTTCACGTTTTATGGAAATAAGCAAAGTAAGAGATCAGTTTTGTTCAATATGAGTCGTAACTTCAGTTTATAAAGATTACAGAAATGTACAGCAATTTTAACCCTTTCTAAACAAAACATTTATCCAATGTCCTTTGTTGTGGCAAGCAGGACTAACTGCCCCCTGTTTTTAGCCTATTTCTATACAAGGAAGCAGAGAGCTGAGTAAGGCAGAAAATATTTTATTACAAATTTATGCAGGAAATTCAGGTGGTGGTGTGTTAGTGTGTGTTGTGCTGGAATGACTGGATAAGACACAGCAGCGCTGCTGGACTGAGAATAGTCCACCAACCAAAAACATCCAGCCATCAGCACCCAGTGGGAAGCGTCCTATGACCACTGATGAAGGTCTAGAAGATGACCAACTCAAACAGCAGCGATAGATGACTGATCGTTTCGGACTTTACATCTACAAGGTGGACCAACTAGGTAGGAGTGTCTAATAGAGTGGACAGTGAGTGGACACGGTATTTAAAAACTCCAGCAGCGCTGCTGTGTCAGATCCACTCATGCCAGCACAACACACACTAACACACCACCACCATGTCAGTGTCACTGCAGTGCTGAGAATGATCCTCCACCTAAATAATACCTGCTCTGTGGTGGTCCTGTCAATAATTGTAGAACTTTAAAGTGCTTCTATATGGTAAGTGGAGCTGATAAAATAGACAGTGAGTGTAGAAACAAGGAGGTGGTTTTAATGTTATGGTTGATTAGTGTAAACTCACACTGTTGTATGTGCTTGCATGACTGTAGGACGCGTTTTCAGTGCATTACCGTAATATCCATAAAATGTGTCCTTGAGATTTCAGTGCAGAAAAGTTTGTGTAGAGACTGCAGCAGCGGATACTGTGTTTGTTTAGATTTTATAGTCATACTTTATTAACAAGTTTAAGGTAAGTTTATTAAAATAAACGTTTTTTGTATATTAGCTTCTGGATATTTTCGGATGCTACGGACAAAACTGTGTTGTACTGCTATGATGATACGACTATGTTCCAAACCCTTTTAGACTCTTCCACCACCGTTAGCGCTTCTCTCAGTTAGTTTAGCTCATTAAATATATTATCCACAATATCGCTTACTTTTACAAACCCAATTCCAAAAATGTTTAGACAGAAGAGAAAATGTCAATGTAAATATACAGCAGTTTGCTAGCATACAAACTACTAGCATACAAACATACATCGCTCCAAAATATGAATGAATGCTTCAACCAGGGTTGCCAGATTTCGCATCTCAAAGTCCGCCAAAATGCATGGAAAACCGCCCAACATACTCAGGAAAAACAGCCGATAATCAGCGCTTAAACAATATTAAACCAGTTAAACATGATCTACTACTGCTGATATCTCACAAATCAGTGATTACAAATTATTAATGTCATTTGAAATAATAAAAAACTAAGACTAAGAAGTCTTAAGGGTTTTTTGTGTTTTTGCTAGAACTGTTTCTACTTGAAGAACTCTTTAGTATAATTCAAGGTTCTTTGCTAACTCAATTAGATTTTTATGGATTTTTTTTTCTTGCCACATATAAATGCACATAACATTTAAGGACTGGAAAACAATCGTGCAATTGATACAGGAAAAACGGAAAAAGGTGAAAGAAAGGAATCTGTTTGTAATCTACCTGCAAAATTCTCCTCCTGAGATGTTTTTTTTAGTGTGTGTAAGCAGCAACATACTTCACCTAAAACTTGATATAATCGCCTTCAAGACAGCCAAAACAGAAATAAAAAAATTGTATATTAATTGAAGTTCTACAGGACAACATATGTTAAAGTTTGTAATTTAAGTCACATTCTTGTGAGGATTAAAGCAGGTTGCAGAGCCCGGATAGGTCAGTCGGTAGAGCATCAGACATTTAATCTGAGGGTCCAGGGTTCAAGTCCCTGTTCGAGTGAGTTGCTTCCTATTGCATTAGGTAAGCGGTAATTTCCAGCATTTAACCAGCCACAGTGAAGAACTGTTGGAGTAGCGACTAATCTTAACCCATCAGATACACGACCATTCTTTTGTTACAGTAAGCTTGCAAGCAGAGCAACAAGACGGTCAGTATTTAAGGGCTTCCTTTCTTACAACATTTCTTCTGCTAAACCATCGTGCTGTATGCTTAATTTAAGACTTCGTGGTGCATCGGTGTGTTTGAGCTTGTTCAAAAGCTCATTGGCTTTAGAACGTATGCTGTTTTCACAGTGTCTGCGTTCCATTTTAGATATAAACACAGTTATTGGGTGAGTAAATTTTTTTCCTATTATATCATAGTTGCATGTAGTCAGAGTGATGCTAGAGATAACAGCAACAATACAAAGGTACACCAAGTTAAGGTTTGTGTGCACAGTTACATAAAAGAAGGTTATGGGTCAAAAAGGGCATGTGCCACACTTGGGATTGTGATTGAGTATACGTTGCATTGGGTGGGTAAACATGGAGCCGGCGTTGAAAAGCATGAGTTGGCAGTGGTGGGATTCAAACCCACGCCCCCGAAGGGACTGGATCCTTAATCCAGCGCCTTAGACCGCTCGGCCACGCTACCACTGTTTAAGGGGCAGATCGAAACGAGCAACTACGTATGCAATTTCTACCTGCATTTTCCAATAGAAGTCAAAGAGGTTTGCAAGTGCAGTCACCACACTTGTGATGGAGCACAAGCTACACCAAACTGGTAAACATCATGAGTTGGTGATGAACTTTCTTCTTCAGACTGGTTTTTAAATGAAAGTCAAAGAGAAGGCAGGAACCCGGATAGCTCAGTCGGTAGAGCATCAGACTTTTAATCTGAGGGTCCAGGGTTCAAGTCCCTGTTCGGGTGAGTTGTTTCTTACTGCATTAGGTGAGCGGTAATGTCCCGTACTACATGCTTTGTTTAGAATGATGAAGAATTTGTACTTTGTGAGATATTTCTAAGTAAAATAGCATGTACTTGATAAGCTTGAAATAATTGCACACTGCATGTGTAACATGTTCTCCACACCAACTAGTTGTTTTAAACAGACTGTAGTAAATAGAGGACCGTTTAAATCTATATTTATGTGCAGCCTAATAATGCACTGAGTTTTAGATATTAATACCTACATATTTTATGTTGAATGACATCCATCATAATTTTAGTTCTTGCTTCACAGAGCTGCTTTGTTATTGCTCTGCACTAAACAGTTGGTATATCCTGCACTATTTTGGCTCTTACATAATGCAGCATCAACCCTTAAGTCAGTCTGTCAGTGGTACAAAGTTACAATTTGGTTCAGTTCGTCCTAAAGGCTGCGATAAACGTGAGTACGTGAGCTTAAACACGTTGAACCCCCACTTTATAATGCAGCATCAATGATCTGTTAGTACATTACAATTTACAAAGGGTAAAGGCGAGTTCTTTATACGAGCAATTAGCTCAATTGGTAGAGCGCTTGCTTCGCGTGTGAGAGATAGCGGTATCGATGCCCGCATTCTCCAATGCAGAAACATTATGATCGTTTAAAGGCAACACGTAATGTAAGAATCGTTTCGTCATTGCTCACTGAAACGCTGCGTCAAAAATGAGGTCAGTTTTCGCTCTATTTTCATTCATCGTTTAGTTTAAAGACCTTTATTAATTTTTTTAAATTGACAAACATGCAATAACTTTGAAACAATCTTGAAACAAATCTTTTCACATTATTATGTATGGTAGAGGGTTAAAGATGTAAATTTGTATAAAGCATGAGCTGTAGCTGCACACATTCAGTTTAAAACACTGATGCTTGCCTACAAAGCCAAAAATGGACCAGCCCCAAGCTACCATCGTGGTCTAATCAAACCCCGCTCTGTACCACGCAACCTCCGAGCCACTAGTCTCGCTCGACTTGAGCCCCCACCCAGGACTAAAGGAAGACAAGCATCAAGGCTCTTCTCTGTTCTAGCACCCAAGTGGTGGAATGAACTTCCTCTGTCTGTCCGAACATCTGAGTCTCTTGCTGTCTTTAAAAAACGATTAAAAACCCACCTTTTTACTAAACACTTAAGCTGACTTGTACTTATTTACTAACATTTTTTTTTCCATTTCCAAAAAAACTAACAAAAAAACACTTCTAACAGGTTTCAGCAGATTTGTGTTCTTTGACTGTTGTTTACTAAAACTTGAGAAATGAAATGTTTACTATGGAAGCACTTCTGTAAGTCGCTCTGGATGAGAGCGTCTGCTAAATGCAGAAAATGTAAATGTAAAATGTTAAAAGTGGAATTTAAACCTACACCTCCAGGGGAGACTGCAAACTAAACACAGCACCTTAGACCACTCAACCATCCTGACCTGCTTGCAAAGGTCTAATACCAATCCCACAACACCCCCACGTGAACTAAGCTTTGGATGAACTGTTGTATCTTTTCACATTATTATGTATGGTAGAGGGTTACAGATCGCAGCACCTTAGACCGCATCCTGACTAGCTTGGGTACCGTTGACACCACATCATATATCAATAGAAAAGGAGCCCCATATGAGCACTCCAACTGACCAAATAATGATTTTGGGTGGACCATTCTTAGCACTGTAACGGCACTAGCATGTTAGGGTGTGTTTTATCTGGTATGAATGTATTAGGTACAGCCTTCTTGTTGGGTTTTTAACTGACTGGATTATTTGTTAATAACTCAAACCCTGTTTGTGCTGGTTGTAGGATATTCAATCGAACACTAGATGTAGTGTAGTGTAGAGCATCAGACTTTTAATCTGAGGGTCCAGGGTTCAAGTCCCTGTTTGGGAGAGTTGTTTATTACTGCATTAGGTGAGCGGAAATGTCCCGTACAACATGGTTTAATTAGAAAGTTGAAGAATTTGTACTTTGTGAGATGTTATTAAGTGAAATAGCATGTACTTGATAAGCTTGAAATAATAGCGCTCTGTGTGTGTAACATGTTCTCCACACCAACTAGTTGTTTCAAACAGACTGTAGTAAATAGAGGACAGTTTAAATCTATATTTATGTGTAGCCTAATAATGCACTGAGTTTTAGATATTAATACCCACATATTTTTTGTTGCCTTAAAGACTCACTTAAATCCTGATCATAATTTTTGATGCTGCGTTTCATTAAGCGATGCCGCAACGAGTTTCATATTACATGATACCCTTAAATAATCATAATGTATCTGCACTGGAGAATGCGGGCATCGATCCCGCTACCTCTCACATGCTAAGCGAGCGCTCTACCATTTGAGCTAATTCCCCTTACGATGCTCCCTTGTTCCCATTTTGAAGGTTGTGATATTACTTTAAACTTACCTTTTCTTTTTCATGTAATTACTGATATTTTACTGGATCTCTGCTGATATCTTGTGGGCCATATTGACTAATCAGTGAAAATTAATGTTTCCTTGTATAATAAAACCATTATGCTTATTTAGCTTTAATTAGCTTTAATTATTAAAGAGTTAATAAGATAGTGATGGTGAAACTAAAAACCTGTTATTACCATCACTAAGTGTCTTTACCATCACAAGAAGTTATGTGTCGGTAATGACATGTTGAGGTAATAACAGTTTTTACTTAGGGAAAAAAGTAAACAGCTAGTATACAATGTACTTTACATACATTTAAATAATGTGAACATTTCAATTGTAAAATACAGCTGTAACAATGTAAATAGACGCTGAATAAACATACTTTATGATCAGGATGAATACATGTTTAAATTTCTCACATTTTTAGAGATCAAAAACCAAGGTCCTGGCATCCATGTGGATGTTACTTTGACACGTACCACCTACCTCAGCATTGTTGCAGACCATGTACACCCTTTCATGCAAACTGTATTATCTGATGGCTGTTGACTCTGAAGAAGTAACTTTGTATAAAGCTTGAGATGTCAGAAGTGGGATACGAACTCACACCTCCAGGGGAGACTGCGACCTGAACGCAGCACCTTAGACCGCTCGGCCATCCTAACATGCTTACGAGGTCCTAATGCCAATTACCAACAACACCCCCACATGGCCAAAGATTTGTACAAAGTGCTGAATCTTTTCACATTGTTATGTATGTTAGAGGGTTAAAGACATAAATTTGTATAAAGCACTAGCAGTCAGAAGTGGGATTCAAACCCACGCCTCATGGGACACTGTGACCTGAACTTAGCGTTTTAGACCTCATCCTGACTAGCTTGGGTACCATCGACACCACCATTTGTACGAACTGCTTAATCTTTTCACATCATTATGTATGGTAAATATACTGATTGTAACCCATTTGCTGCACTGTACACTTTGTCACTAGGCTGTAAACCATATATCAATAGAAAGGGAGCCCCATATGAGATCTCCAACTGACCAAATAATGTTTTTGGGTGGACCATTGTTAGCACTGTAACGGCACTAGCATGTTAGGGTGTGTTTTCCCTGGTATATGTGTATTAGGTACAGCCTTCTTTTTGGGTTTTTAACTGACTGGATTATTTATTAAGAACTCAAACCCTGTTTGTGCTTGTTGTAGGCTATTCAATCGTCCATTAGATGGAATAATATGAATACAGTTAATATTGCGTTAGAATCAAGCAATAGAACACGAGAGGGAGTGTGTTATCGCGAATAACATCACGGCTGTGATTCGGTCGCAGCCGTGATGTTATTCGCGATAACACATGACCTCAAGTGTTCTATTGCTTTTATACAACAGTTTTTACAAAATAAAGAAAGAAAATAAATCAAAGAAGCCCTGAATTTCATAATAAATATGCTTTAATATTGACAATACCTTCCGCCAAAAAGTAGTTCCACAACGAATATAAAGTTTAACACTACGATCGGGAAAAAGGTCTGTGTCGCCTGCGTGCGCGTTTGTGTGCATGAAGCTTGTCGTTACTGGCAACGCGTCAGCGGAGTAATACAGTTGTGGTGTGAAAAGGCTGTGCTGTTATCACGAATATCAGCACGGTTAGAACGCTTCTCAACCAATCAGATTGTAAGGTCGGAACTAACTGTGGTATAAAGTAAAACGATGTCTGTTTCTATCACAGTTTCATCGCATGCTGACCTCTAGAATACAACTGATGTATGTAGCACTAAGAAGTGTTTCTTAAGGGTTCTTTTTGTGTTCTTGGTAGAACTGTTGCTACTTGAAGAACCCTTTAGTAGAATTCAAGGTTCTTTGCTAACTCAATTTGATTTTTATGGATTTTTTTTTCTCTTGCCACATATAAATGCACATAACATTTTAATGACTGGAAAACAATCGTGCAAAATTCTCCTCCAGAGATGTTTTTCTTTGTGTGTAAACAGCAACAGCCTTCACCTTTAAAGCACCTTTAAAACCCCCTTTAGCCTTTTGTAAATTGTAATGTACTATCAGAGCGTTGATGCTGCATTATAAAGTGAGAGTGCAAAGTGTTTAAGCTCACATACTCTTTTCTGTATTATACCTTGCTTTTAAACCATCACAGACTCTATTTATCGCAGCCTTTAGGACGATCTAAACCCAATCAAAACTGTCTTTGTACCACTGATAGACTGACTTAAGGGTTGATGCTGCATTTTAAAGGGAATGTCGTGAGTTTCAGCTGTTCATCTTCTATGAAGCAGTTTCACCAGAAGAAAAACCATTAAAAAGTCACGTACCTCTACTTTAACAAAAAGTCATTTCAGATAAAACTCCGAGACATTTCAAAATTGGAGAATTATAAGTTATTGTGTGTTTGTGTAGCCCAATTAAAATTTGGGCATAACTAATATTTTGTTTATGTTAATTTATAACTAGTAAATAAGTTGTTCTTATTTGTTCTGTAAATAATGTTCTGGTTGTTTTATGCTGTTTAAAGTAAAGTGTATGTATAGCCCTCCCTTGATTTATTTTTAAGCCAATCAGCATGAACTGTCACAGGTCGGGAAAAGAGCGGGAGAAAGTGGGTGGAAAAGAAGAAAAAAGTGTCATGTAAGCGGGTAAAACACCTGTTTAGGATTTATCTTTCTTGATGCATTAAGACAAACGGACAGTGAGTCTTATATTAACATCTTGCAGTCGATTAGTGACATTGTTTATGCTGTATCAGCCGTGAACTTCGTCTCTTGAGTTTCGCGCATGGACATTGAAGGCAGTACGCTTCCTCAGCAACTGTGATGATTACAGTGGATTAAAAGCATCGGATAAACTCTGATTGTTTCATCCAAGATCAAAAGGAAAAAGACTGGTGGATTTTTTCTGTTTCATCCATGTAAACAAAGAACGTGGACAGCTCCACCACAACCGACCAAATATACTTCATGATCTGTGCTGATTGGGACTATTAGGTTGGATCAGGCCTGCAACGGTAATTTTGGGTACCCTTTTTTTAGTTAGTTATTTACCTAACTTAGGAGAGATTGATAATGTTTTGAATATTACTGATGGTAATTTGAGTGAATCTGTATTTTAACATTTTTGTAAAATATATTGGGGTTTGAAATGCATATTAATGATTGTGTAAATGAGTAAATAGTTAATTTGTTTAAGTATTATTAACGTATACAAGTTTGGTATGTGAGTCAGGGATAATGTTAATACAGCTACTGTAAATGGTGTTAGTAAATGGTGTTTTTTTTTGTGCAAGGTTAGTACCACATATATATAGGGTAATTGAAGTAGTTTTTTCAGTTTAAATAAGAGTATAGCTTAAATATAAAATAATCGTAAGTACTGATAAGTAGTGGCCCTTTTAAATCCTTACATTACCACAAAGAAAGAGATTTCTTAAACAAATAAAAGAAGTCAGGGAGCGCTTTCCAAATACAGCCAGGGGTGCTAGGGGGCGCTACATTTGTCAATTTAAACAAGTCAAAAAATGTCTTTAAACCAAACGATTTGAGTAAAAATAGAGCATAACTGTCACTGTAGAACTTACAGACTGACCTAATGTTTGATGCAGCGTTTCAGTGAGCAACGACTTTCATATTATGTGTTGCCTTTAAATGATCATAATGTTTCAGCATTGGAGAATGTGGGCATCGATCCCACTACCTCTCGCATGCTAAGCGAGCGCTCTACCATTTGAGCTAATTCCCCTTACACAAAACCTTCTTTTAGGATTTGTAAATTGTAATGTACTAACAGAGTGTTGATGCTGCATTATAAAGTGAGAGTGCAACGTGTTTAAGCTCACGTACTCTTTTCTGTATTATGCGTTGTTTTTAAACCATCACAGACTCAGTTTATTTAAAACCTTGATCTTAGCCTTTAGGACGAACAATGTGAGGTCTTTTATGAAGTGCATTTTTTCTTTGATTTTGTTGGACCTGTAGGAGATTGTCCTGTTCTTGTTGCAGCTCTGCTGGAGGGTTATTTTCTTGGTGTTTGTGGTGGTGGTGGTGGTGGGGTCTTTGTTCCCATTTTGGTTTATTTAGTAAATGATGTACTTTACATCCATTTAAATAATGTGAACATTTCCATTTTTGTCATAAAATACTGCTGTAACAATGTAAATGGACGCTGAATAAACATACTTAAATGGATATTTAAGTATTTAAGTACATATTTAAATGGATTTAAAGTACATCATATACTAAATAAACCAAAATGGGAACAAAGACCCCACCACCACAAACACCAAAAAAATAACCCTCCAGCAGAGCTGCAACAATAAACAGAGCAAGATCAGGATGAATACATGATTCAGTTTCTCAGAGATCAAAAGCCTGGGTCCTGGCATCCATGTGGATGTTACTTTGACACATACCACCTACCTCAGCATTGTTGCAGACCATGTACACCCTTTGATGAAAACTGTATTCCCTGATGGCTGTGTCCTCTAAAGAAGTAGATTTGTTTAAATCATGAGCTGTCAGAAGTGGGATTCGAACCCATAAACTGCTTAATCTTTTCACATTATTATGTATTGTAAATGTACTGACTGTAACCCATCTGCTGCACTGTACACTTTGTCACTAGGCTGTAAACCAAAAATCAATAGAAAGGGAGCCCCATATGAGATCTCCAACTGACCAAATAATGTTTTTGGGTGGACCATTCTTAGCACTGTAACAGCACTAGCATGTTAGGGTGTGTTTTCTCTAGTCTGAGTGTATTAGGTACAGCCTTCTTGTTGGGTTTTTAACTGACTGGATTATTTATTAAGATTAATTATTATTCATTAAGAACTCAAACCCTATTTGTGCTCGTTGTAGGCTATTCAATTGTCCACTAGATGGCATAATATGAATACAGTTACAAAGTAAAACGATGTCTGTTTCGAGCAAAGTTTCATCGCATGCTGACCTGTGTGGAATACAACTGATGTATGTAGCACTAAGAAGTGTTTCTTAAGGGTTCTCTTAGGTGTTCTTGGTAGAACTGTTTCTACTTGAAGAACCATTTAGAATAATTGAAGGTTCTCTGCTAACTCAATTTGATTTTTATGGATTTTTTTATTTTGCCACATATAAATGCACATAACATTTTAATGAAAAGCAACGCATAATATAGAAAAGAGTACGTGAGCTTAAACATGTTGCACCCTCACTTTATAATGCAGCATTAACACTGTTAGTACATTACAATTTACAAAGGGTAAAGGAAAGTTTTGTGTAAGGGGAATTAGCTCAAATGGTAGAGCGCTCGCTTAGCATGCGAGAGGTAGTGGGATCGATGCCCACATTCTCCAGTACACAAACATTATGATCATTTTGCAATCTGAAAAGATGAAATTAGGGTAAAATTCGTTGCAGCATCAACCATAAGGCTAGTCTGTCCGTGTTACAATGTCAGTAACGCCCTATTTACGCTCAAACAGTTTTGTTTACATACCTTTTTTGTTTTGTTTTGACAGAAACTTATAATTTTTTATAATGTTTTATTATTTGACACTGTTACAATTGATACATTATAAAGTATTGTACATATTTAAGTTCGGTGGCATAATTGGCTTGCTTTTAAAAACGACCACAGTGCGCCATCTACAGGCCATTCTTGGTACGTCTTGTTAAAACGTAGCCAATGGAAAACTGGTGCCCACACTTCTGTGGCTTGGGATCTACTATTTCATTCAACAGGTCATCGGGATCTACTTTTTAAAAAGGTTGGTCTCATCATTTTTCAAGAATGCTTTAAAGCTTTTTTAAATGCGCTTCATTTGCCTGTATTGATATTCAGCATTACAGGGCAAGCGTGGGTCCAGTGTCACGAACACCGGGCTCAAGACAAAAATACACCCTGGACAGGGCGCGTCAAACCATCGCAAAGCATCACACACTAATTTATCCACTCACTCACACATACAGGTGCAAATTAGCAGCAATTACACCTACTGGCACGTTTTCATACCCGGAGGAAAGCCACGCATACATGGTGAGTATACACCGATCAGCCATAACATTAAAACCACCTCCTTGTTTCTACACTCACTGTCCATTTTATCAGCTCCACCATATAGAAGCACTTTGTAGTTCTACAATTACTGACTGTAATCCATCTGTTTCTCTACATGCTTTTTTATTCCCCTTTTAT
>NW_026947134.1:0-37904 GCF_030014385.1 Trichomycterus rosablanca | reverse complement strand
CCTCCCTTCCTCTGTTGCCTCCTTTGGTCTTGTTTGCTTACTATTAGCATGTTTGCTCTCTTTCTTTTCCCCTCTTTCCTGTCCTGTTTCCAGTTCCTGCATCTCCATTGCCAGAGCCCAGTTCAGACTATTTCTTTGTGAAGTCTCTTCCAGACCTTCCAATGCCTCCTCTAACCCTATTGGCGTCCAGAAAATCTGTTCCTCGCTTGAGTTTAAGTTCTTCTGCGTTCCCTCTATTCTGTTTGTTTCTTTCTCTGATCCTCTTTCTCTTTTTGTCTTTGTTCTCCTAGATTCCCGCTCTTTTTTGCCTCCTTCTCCAGGTTTCTTTTCGGCTGTCTGTCTCCTCCCCCGTCTCCTCCCCCATCTGATCTGCTCTCTCTGCTTCTTTGTTCTTTCTCTCTTGCCTTTTTCCCGCCTCTTCCAGCTCCACGTGTTGACTGTCTTGCCTCAACCCCATTTCCTCAAAGTCCTCTGCAAATAAACTTGCAAAAAGTCCTCTTCGCGCTGGGCATCTTCTGTAAAGATGTTCCTCACTTCCACATATGCTGCATGTCTTGGATGCCCCACATTCCTGTGATCCTCCCCTCCACATGTGCTGCATCTCTGGCCTTCGCAGGTTTCCTTTGTGTGTCCACACCTTCTGCAGTACTGTGGCTGGCCTGGGTAATACAAAAACCCGCGATGGGGCCCGATTGCGAAGCTACCTGGGGGGATGCACCAAACCTCCCATGGTCATTGGATCCACCTTTAGCTTCACCATAAACCTTCGCTTCCCGTTCCAAATACCAAAACGCCCACGTACCTTCTCTCCTGGTGACACGGTGTTGCAATACTTGGAGAGGAAAGCCCTGATGTCTTCATCCGGCACAAAAGGATTGTACGGGTGTACCGTCACTGGTATCTCCTCCATGGCAAACAGCGGCACCAGGCGTATGTCTCGCAGGTCCTCGTCCTCCATTCTCCTTGAACAAAGGTCGAAGAACGTTGTGCAGTCCTTGAAAGAAACAAAATTAATATCCAAAACAACAGCCGCCAAGAAGTCTTGTAAACAGTAAATCTGTGCTGCCGCAACTCCACATCGGGCTCTAAGAAGGTCTTGAACAATCTAGTCCCATCTGAAACTCCTTCTTCTTTCCTCAGCCACCTCCCTGCAGATTTCGATCCTTACGGAATGTCTAAGCCGCACCAACCTGGCCGGCCGTCTGTTGCCTTCTCGCTGCATGATAAGAACATATTTTTTCTTTCGAAAACATTTTTATTGTCACCATTTCTTACATTAAAACATTTTCCATTCAAAAATTAAAATATTTTCTGTTTAAAAATTAAAACACATCTTCACATAAAAACCAATAAAACATACTTTTCACAATTAATAAAAGCTTTTGTTCACATAAAATATTTGCAGGTAAAAGAACATTTAAAAGCTTTTTTTTCCCCGTAAGTTCATCTGAATTTTAAAAGTGAAGAATAATATCTGCATAAAACGTCCAATAGAAGTCCAATAAAAATCCAGTAAAAGAACGCAGGTAAAACACGCTCCTCTGTGCAGGACCAGGGTGAGTCCTCGTCCTCTTTGCACTACCCCGCTCCTCCCGCTAATCCGGTGTCAGATCCTCACCCTGTGTCCGATGCTCCGTGCTTTTTGTGATCAGGTGAAAGTGCATTGACGGGAGCATCGCCCGTGGTGGTCTGGACCCCCCTGCGTGTGACCCCAGCCCCCTCCTCCGATTGGCGATGCGCAGCGCCTCCTGCCGCAACAATGTTGCCAGCCGCTCCAACGCGTGCAGGGGCACCGTCACTCGCTTCCCCACCAGCAGTTCGCGGGAGGTTCACAAGGCGGCACCATCCAAGATGGCACCACCATCCACTACAGATCCTTTAGTTTGTTCAGGAGGGCGGGATGGGCCGCGTTCCTCCACACTCTTCTGGCCTCATTCCGAGTGAGGCCTGGGACGGGACTCACTCCTTCCCGGTCCTGCACAACAGAGAGAATAGATTTAGCGTTCGTTAAAATGGTGACTTCCTTCTTTTACAAATCAAACTTCTTTAAAAACTTTCTAATAAAATCATATTCTTTTGACAGATTCAAAGCCACTGGGGTTCTAAGATCAGGTGTTAAAATACGCAATCTTCTCAGGTACTACCCCATCCAGAATTTCACCATGCTGGCCATCTTGTTCTAATGTAATGTAAGGTAATGTGTCGTGCGGTGAATTTGCTTGTTAAAAACAGGTGGGGGTATGGGAGCACCTTCCCTCCATTTTCTGGTCTTTTCTTCACCACCTCTCTTCTGAGTCGCTCCCACTTGGACCCCCACAAGAAGTAAAAAACCGCCATCTCCACCTGTAAAATAAAAGGTCTGGGGGGACTAAAAACAGAACACAACAATAAAAGCAAAGGTAAAATCACTTATTTAAATATTAAAACTTTGCCTTCGATTGTCAGTCCCCAAAACCCCAGTCGTTGCCTGACTTTCTCTAACACGTCAGTCCAGTTACCCCGCCCACCTCCCTCTCATGCCTAAAATTTTAATATCGGTTTCTTTAAAATCCACATCCAGGTCGGTTCGTGTGTCTCCCCACGGCCCAAAGAGCTGGACCTCAGACTTGCTCCAATTGAGCTTAGCGCCCGAGGCCCGTCCGTACCAGTCAGTCAAGTCCAATGCTCTCTGGGCCGATAAAACGTCCGAACATAAAAGCGTAATGTCGTCCATGTATAAAGCACAGGTCGCCGTCAGTCCGCCTGGCAGGTCCAGTCCTCTGATCCATTTGTCCCTTCTCAAGATGTGCGCCAGTGGCCCAATACAAGCCGCGAACAGGAGCGGGGATAACGGACACCCATGACGAACGCCAGAGTGAATATTAATCGCTTTTGTCAGGTGGCCATTAACAAGAATTTTGCTGTTCATGTCTTTATACAGCAATCCCACCCACTCTAGAAACAGGTACTGGTGCGAGACCCGAAAGCTTTCTCAAAATCTAAATTTAGGACTAATCGAATGTTTCTGTCTGTCGCAAAACAGATGACGTCTCGGATCAGCACTAGGATGTCTGTGATCCTCCTTCCAGGGACGGTGCAGACTTGATCCGGGTGGATCACATTCTCTAAAACCGTCGACATTCGTCGTGATAAAAGTTTGCAAAAAAGCTTACAGTCATAATTTAAAAGAGTAATAGGTCTCCATCTTGTCACCTTTTTTTGTGCACTTTCTTAAAACAGTCGACTAAGTTAAAATCTCTAACTAAAGCCTGCAATAAAACCGATGTTTTGTCCAGTTTATAATCCTCCCCTACTCTCTATCTTGCTTTGTTAAAACACAATTAAAATCTCCTCCCACCACTAAAGGAACCCTCCCCAGCATGTGGGGCTGCAGGTCCTCTAAAAGATCATGCCTGTCATTTTTATCATTAAAATCAAAAACGTTGAGAATGTTAAAATCCCTTCCTAAAAATTTCAGATTTGCTAAAAGCGCCCGTCCGTCTCTCACCACTGTGCTGCCCTTCACCAAGATCTGAGGATTTTTTATTAAAATGGCAACACCGTCGGCCCGGCTGTAGCAGCCCAACGCTGCTCCCAATCTCTGTATGATTTGAAGAACGGCAAAGCACACTCTTGCAGTAAAAACACATCTGACTTTACGTCATTTAAAAGGGACAGAACGCTGCTCTCACGCTTCTCACATTGATGGTGGAGATCGTAAGAGACATGAGCATTATAGGTTAAAAACAGGCGTGATCTTTAAAACCCGCACATTAAAACCACAGAGGTACGGTTAAAAGCCGGTTAAAATCACCCTATTTCTTGTGACACCTGCTCCTCCTTGATCTTCATTAAATTGAAGTGTGAGGGGTCGCAGGTGTCCTGCGCGTCCCGGCATGCTGAGCACTGCTCTAACATGCTTTTCGGCGTGGATGTTTTTAGCTGGAGGCGCAGAAAGGATACCTCATTTGGGGATCCAGCGGACCACAGCCGGCAGCCAGCGTGGCCCGCTGTTTCTTCTCCGCCAGGTCCGGCAGAGGAGATCCCGCAGGTCTCTTCGGCACCTGAGCGCTAGGGAGTGAGAGAGCTAGCTCCCCCGCTCCACTAGCAGTCACGCTCACCTCCGGCACCGTCTCCATAGAGGAAGGGGTTGAGTCTTTCTCTTCTTCAACATTTTCATCATCATTGTCATCTGTTGCTTAGAGGGAGGGACCTCCGACACCTGCTCCAACTCTACTTGCATGTTAGCTCTGCCCTCCAAAACTTGGCCAGAGAGTATCAGAGAGTTTCTCGACCCTGAACATGGAAAACTGGTCTTTTTCATTTTCAAATTGGAGCCACAAATCTCTAAGCAAGGAAGCAGAGTGGAAGCTAACATCGAATCCCTTGTTCCCAAGCAAAGTCAGCAGACAGTTCAGATCTTCAGGTTTAAATTTTAAGGATTGTTGGATAAGCTTCCTTGAGAAGTCCAATCTGGACATGCTCAAGAGCTTGCCATCCACCCATTTGAAAAGAAGTCGCATGCTGTGGTGCCTCCACATGCCGGCACAAGGAGCCGACATGCTTGGAGGCACCAACAGCCTACCAAGCAACTAAAAAACTAAAACAATAAATAGTAAAACCAACGCTAAAAATCTAAAAGGAAAGAAAAGAATTGCACTTACCTGTTTGGTTATTTTTTCTCCTGTAGGGCTGGATGGAATGGAGACACCTAAAAAGAGAAAAAAACTAAAGTCCCGTAACAGCAGTTAATGAAGCCTACCACACAAGACTCTTCCCCAACAGTAGAACTAAGCGCAATATTCTCCTAAGTGGTTGCGACCAGTGCCACAAAGGTAAAGGTCGTGTTACACTCAGGAGTCGATCACTGTCTCACCCTCTTGATCTTAGGGCAGAGAAGCGATCAGATAAGAACAGATTTTTTATTTTTTTTATTAGGAAAATCATTTCACCATTACATAATTCAGTCCACAGATAAACCAGTACCACTCCCCACTCTGGTGCTCATTGTCCATGTGTCTCAGTTGGTTCGCTACCCTGGCCTATCCTCCCCTTTTCCCAAAAGAGGGCTGGCTTCCTCCAGCTTCTTGAGGAAGATTTCGAACAGGGCCCTTCAAGAGTGCCAGGCTCTCTTCTTGCGCAGGCACCAGTTTCTTCTTTCCCAGAGGATTTTCTTTGGCGGTGGAAATTACTAACCACTGCTTGCTCTTCCCGGCCATTCCTTTTCCCAACAGGACCAGGTCTTGACTCCAGGGGAAGCCCTTCCCTTCAGACCACCAGTCCAGCACCAGGTTCCAGAAGGCCGCCACCTCCGGGCATGTATACAGAACATGAGCAATTGTTTCCTCTCCTCCACACTCTGCTGGGCAAAGCGGAGTTACATGCTGCCCGTGCCAGTGCAACCTTTCCCGTACCGGGAGCCTTCCCAGGGCAGCCAGCCAGTGGATGTGTTTGCTTTGCCCGTCCAGCCACTTGGGCTGCAAGGATTTCCAGTCCACGTCTCCTCTCGGCCTGTCCCTCGGAAGCTTTAAAACATGCTCGCTCAGCCACCGTTGGTACAGTGCTCAGTGTTTCAAGACTAAGTCTTGCAACAAGCACCACCGATGTTTTCTGACAAAATCTTTTGCTTGTCTGTAATGTCCAGGGGCTTCCTTGAACCATGGGTCGGTCCCTTGCCATGGTACGACCTCTCGGAGGGAGAAGCCGAACCAGAACTTGGCGAACAGGGACGCCGGATCCAGGCTACGGAACTCGGGCCAAAGCCCATTCTCTTTAGAATTTTAAAAAGAAAGTCATGGCTGACCAGGTCGAAGGCCTTTTCTTGGTCTAAATTTAGCAGAGCTAGTGGGAAAATCCGCTGCTGGGCCCATGCCACAGCGTTCCGGATCAAGGCCAGGTTTAGAGCGCCTGTCAGACCCGGGATCCCACAGGTCTGGTCCGGGTGGATCACAGAACCGATCACCCTTCTGAGCCTTAGCGAGAGGAGCTTAGCTAGAATTTTGTAATCCGTGCCGAGCAGGGTAATGGGCCTCCAATTTGCCAGGTCCCTTTTGTCCCCTTTTTTGTGGACTAGAGTGACCTGGCCCATCCTTAAAGTTGTTGCTAAAAAGCATCCCTCGATTTCCTCGAGGTAGACTTTTAGTAATTCTGGACCTACCTTTAGCCAGAACATGATGTACCACTCCACTGGAAGCCCATCACCCCCTGGGGAGACGCCCTTCTGCATTGCATACACAGCTTGTTCGATTTCCTCCAGGGTGAGCGGACTTTCTAGCTTTTCCTGCTCATTTTCCGCCAAAGTCTGGCATAGGGTGCTCTCAAAGCCAGAGGCCCCGCCTTCCAGCACTGGCCTCTTGGCGAAGAGGTCCCCGTAAAATTCTTGGACCATCTCTAGCATGCCCTGAACTGATTCTTCTTGCCTTGTCGCCTTCACGAGCTCTGCCATATAGGCTTTCTGCTGACGTGCCCTGACTTGGTCGAAGAAGAAACGGGATGGGCGCTCGCCCTCCCGGATCTTCTAAAACCCGGCTTGCAGGCAGTAGCTCCGTGCCTTGGCCTCATACAAGGCTCGAAGGGCGGTGCTTGCCTGCTTCATCGCCTGCACATCCCCGTCCCGCCATGCCTCTTGTAGAGCTCCAGCCCACTCTTTGGCTCTTTGCGTTTTGACTCGAGCCTGTTCTTTTCCCCGCTGCTGACAGAAGGCTGCAGTTCTTGCTTTGCAGTCTTCCCACCAGTTTCCCTGCGTTCTGTATAGGCCCTTAAGGGCCTTCCAGCTCTGTAGGAGTCTTCAGTGTGTTTGGCAGAACTCCTGGTCTCTGAGAGAAGACATATTCAGCCTCCATTGCCCCGGACCCCATGACTCTGTCCCTGTCTCAACACTGGCAGCCACTAGGCAATGGTCTGAACTCCAAAACGGGCAGAGCTTCCCCTGGCTTACCTTAACCTTCTCCCGGACAAACAGGTAGTCCAAACGGGAAGAGTTCCCCCGGGTATTTCTCCAGGTGTTACAAGGGGGACCTGATCTTGCGGTTTTCATGGCGTCTTTCAAGCTAGCGCCAGCTAGGAGGGCGCTGAGGTCTCTGTCTTTTTCGACCTCAATGTTAAAATCGCCCCCGACCCACTTCTCTCTGTTAGTGCAGAGCAGCGACCTCAAAATCTGGAAAAAAACAGCCCTCTGTCCCGCTACTGCTGACGCCTAGACGCACACCGCCCTAAAAGGAATGCTCCGCCAGCGTTCGTCCACAGCCAGCACCCTCCCTGGAACCACTACTGTCCCTTCCCCCACTACAAATTCCCAGGACCCGAAGAGGATCCCAACCCCATCCGCTTTCCCCTCCCCCGGCCCCCACACTGCGGGGCCTGCCCTCCAGTCCTTAGATGATCTCCCCCGTCCCGCGTACACAGGTGGCACTCCTGCAAGAAGAAGACGTCCACTCACTGATCCTCCAGCATCTGGAAGACAGTGCAGCATCTCATCTCCTGCACTAGGCCCCTGACATTTAGAGTGGCCAGTGTCAGACACGCTTGTCCACTCTGCCCTGGCCCCCTACCCTTCATTTTGCTATTTCACCCCTCCTCTTCCACTCCTCCCCGATAAGGTCTATGCCACCCCCTCCCCCTACCCAACCCTCTTAAAGACCGCACTTCCACCCCTTACCGTCTCCAGCTGACGAGGGACGCGCTATCACTGTCGGTGAGCTCCTGCTGCTTGGGGGCCGTACAGCTCGCTGCTAAATGGCCCTCCTGTCCGCAGAACGGCATCACAGTCCCTTGCAGTTCTCTTTAGTGTGCCCACGCCCCCAGCATCGCCAACAATAAATTGGCTGCCTTGGGTACCACAAGAAGCCTCGGTTGGGCCCAGTTGCGAAGCTTCCTGGCGGGTGCAATCGCCCATCAGGAGAACCAGGATCTTTCCGCAGCTTTCCGCCTTTCAGACCAGATGCCAAAGCAGTCCCGGAGCATTTTGCCCTCCGATACCTTCTCGCAGTAGCGCCACAGGAACGACCAGATGACTTTTCCTTGCAAGAAGGGGAGGTACGAATGGAAGACAAGTGGTACCTCTTCCATGACGAAAAGCGAGTTGATCCATAGTCCTTTCAACGCCTGATGGTCTGAAGAGGTGTTGCACTCCTCATGTTCGTCAATGCAGCAGTGAAGGGAAGTGAGGGTCACGTCGACAAAACCAGCCCTGGAAAAATCCACTCCAGCCAACTCCCGTAGGATCCTCAACACGACCCATTCTCTTCAAAACCATCTTCTTGTAACTAAAACCTCACACTTTCACTCTCGACACAGGGGCAGAACCAGAACACATGTCTTATTGTCTCCTCTCCCCCACATCCCATTGGGCACTGTGGGGTACGCGCATGCCCGAACCGATATAGGTGTAAATGATGGCCCTTCGTACTAGCTCCATTTTCCCCCTCCAGATGAATTTAAAGGTCATCCTTTCCAATCTTGGCCTGCCAGCCTTAGGAATTGGGAATACTCAAGCCAGATGAGACAGCCTCTTCTTGTTCCCCAGCAAGCCAGTCTCTGCTGTATCTTTTTTAAAAGGTTGTTCCAATTCCTTGCACCACTAGCTGAGTGAAAAAAATTTACCCCCAGGATTTTAATCCCGTCCACACATTCTAGATAGTTCCCCATTCCGCCGGTCTTACCCTTCCAGGCACCACATGGCATAACCATTGACTTAGCTGTGTTCACCACTGCCCCGGGGGCACGGCAATAAATTCCCATGTGGCGCTCTACACGGGGGAAATCTTCTTCCCGCGTTAGGAAGAGGGTTAAATCATCTGCATACAGTGAGACTAGGGCTTTACGTCCGCTCCCTCCCATCTGTCGTCAGCAGTGTTATCGGCCGCTAGTTGCCCAACTTTGATATTTCGCCTTTCTTATGTAACAAGGAAATACAGCCCCTCCTCATTGAGAGGCACAAAATAGAAAATCAAAGAAGGAGCTCCTATTGGGTTCTTTGGGCCCACTCTTCGAGCCTCTTTACCTTCTTTCACTTCACCTTCCCTGTCCTCGGTGAAAAGATCGGCAAAGGTTTTCCTCCTTAAAGGGCACTCTTTATACAGATGATCCTTCTTTCCACACAAGCTACACTTCTTCGGTGCAGTACACCAAGCTGCTTCATGGTCTTGTGACTCACAGAATCTGCATTTCTGGTTATTACATGCTGTTTTGCTGTGCCCCATTCACCCACATTTTCTGCACCTTAGCGGTTGGCCTGGATAATATAGGAAGCCTCGGTGTGGTCCACGGCTAGATGTATCTGGGCGAAACCTCACCTGGAACCTTCTTCTCCCTGTCCAAATGCCAAATTTATTTGTCATCTTTTGGCCACCTTCAACTTTGAAACAATATCTTTTCAGAAACTGTTGAATGTCCTTCTCCTCCACAAAGGGTTAATACATGTGTACAGTCAATGGTATATCTTCCCAAATGTATAGAGCTCTTACCCTAAAACCCTAAAATTACTTCTATGAGTTGCCTCCTGTTGCTTTTCCACTCACACTGAATTTCGCAACCGCGCCACTCGGGCCGGCCCGAACAGATTTTTTAAGAACAGATTTTAAGAACAGATTTTTTTTTTCGTCTCTGATAAGAACAGATTTTTTTTTTGTCTCTGATAAGAACAGATTTTTTTTCCTTTTTCATAGCCATTGCTTTATTTACAGTACATATACATCCACATATACATATACATACACCTTACAGGTAGGGCAGTGTCTGCGTGGGTTTCCCCCGGGTGCTCCGGTTTCCTCCCACAGTCCAAAGACATGCAAGTGAGGTAAATTGGAGATACAAAATTGTCCATGACTGTGTTCGATATTACCTTGAGAAGTGATGGGCCTTGTGTAACGAGTAACTACCATGTGTCTGTCAGGAATGTAACCAAAGAGTGTAAAACATGATGTTAAAATCCTAATAAACAAAAAACACAGGTAGGGCAGGCCCTGAAAAGGTGTTCCTGACTTCCACACAGGCTGCATTCCTTGGGTGCTCCGCAGTGTGCCGCGCTGTGCTCTCTTGAGCCACAGAACCTGCAGCGTTGTCCAGTGCAGGCCTCCTTCGTATGTCCAACTGCTCCACTCCTCCGGCAGTAGAGAGGTTGACCGTGGTAATGCAAAAAACCACGGTGAGGTCTTATTGCAAAACTGCCAGGGGGATGCACCAGACCTCCAGGCTGTGTAGGGTCAACCCGTAAGCGCACCAGAAACCGCCTCTTTCCATTCCATATTCCAAAGCGTCCTCGCAGCTTCTCTCCTTCTGAAACTGAGGAGCAGTACCATCCAAGAAAAGCCCGAATAACGTCCTCCCCCACAAACGGATTGTAGAGATGCACAGTTATGGGCACCTCATCCATGGCAAAAAGAGGCACCAGGCAAAGACCTTGAAGTACTTCTTCCTCCATTCGTTTGCTGCACTGGTCGAAGAACGATGTACAGTCTGAATAGGCTGCCAGAGTTACATCCAGGAAACCAGAAGACGTAAAATCCTGCAGGCAGAAGATCTTTGATTGAGACTTCTACGAGACTTGTGTGGAATAGCTCCGTCACCCAGTCCCATCCAAAGCGTTCTTTCACTTCCTCGTCAGCATCCTGTTTGAGCTCCACTCTGACTGTGTGCCTAAGCCGCACCACCCGGGCCGGGCGTCTGTTGCCTTCTCCGCTCATGATAAGAACAGATTTTTTTGTTTTTGTTTTTTCTTTTGAAAAAGTTTTTATTGTCACCATTTTTACATTTTAAAACATTTTTCATTCACAATTATTCAAATCTTCACATAAAAACAATAAAACATACTTTATACAATTTCTTAAAAGCTTTTGTTCACATAAAACGTCCACATGGTAAAAGAACATTTAAAAGCTTCTTTCAGTATGTTAAAAGTTCATCTTGTTTTTAAAAGTGAAGAGTAATATCGATTTGAAAGATCCGATAAAAGTCCAATGAAAGTCCAGGTAAAAGAACGCTGGTAAAACACGCTCCTCTGTGCATGGACTGGGGTGAGTCCTTGTCCTCCTTGCACCACCCCACTCCTCCGTTGAATCCGGTGTCACGTTCTGAAGCTCAGCGGAGATCCTCACCCTGTGCCCGATGCTCCGTCCTTCTCGTGATCAGGTGGAGGTGCATTGACGGCAGCCATCGCCCGTGGTGGTCTGGACCCCCCTGCGTGTGACCCAGCCCCCTCCTCCGATTGGCGACGCGCAGCGCCTCCTGCCGCGACGATGTTGCCAGCCGCTCCAACGCGTGCAGGGGCACCGTCACTCGCTTCCCCACCAACAGGTCGCGGGAGGTCCACAAAGTGGCTGTCACGCTGGTAAGGGTGAGCCAGAGCGTGGTGAACTCTGCGGCTGGTTCTGGCCCACAAGTCCCTCGCCACGCTGCACTCCCAGAGCACATGCTGCACGGTTTCTGGCTCGCCACACCCAAACTGTGGGCACGTGGGATTCGTTGCCATCCTCCGAGAGTGCATCACGGCCCTGGCCGGGAGGATCTCATGAGCCGCCATCCACGTCAGATCCTTTACTTTGTTCGGGAGGGTGGGGTAGCCCATTCATTCACACTTGTTTGGCCTCACTGAGACTGAGGCCTGGGACAGGACTCACTTCTTCCCGGTCCTGCACAAAGAAGACGATGGTGACATCTACATTTTCTAAAACATATTTCTTGAAAAACTTTCTGATGAAACCGTATTCTTTTGGTAGGTTAAAAGCAACTGGAGTTCTCATATCAGGAGTTTAAATATGCAGAGTCCTCAGGTACGACCCCATCCAGAATTTCACCACAGCAGCTGTTTTATTCTCTCTGGATGGGGTCATTGCGTATACCATATGCAAGGCGACAATTTTGCTAGTTAAAAAAAGGTGGGGGTCTGGGAGCCCCTTCCCTCCATTTTCGGGTCTTTTGTTGATGACATCTCTTCTTAGTCTCTCCCACTTGGACCCCCACAGGAAATAACACATCACCCTCTTCATCTGTAAAATAAAATGTTTGGGGGGACTAAAAACAGAACACAGTAATAAAACCAGAGGTAAAATCACAGATTTGATTATTAAAATCTTCCCCTCAATGGTCAGTCGTCGTAGTCTCCACAACCCCAGTCATTGCCTAACTTTCCCTATCTTTTCCGTCCAGTTTCCCCGTCCTCCACCCTCTTTGTCAAACTTAATACCTAAAATAGTTAAATCAGTTTCTTTGAAATCTACGTTTACAGTCAAAATTTAAAAGCGTTATGGGTCTCTAGTTCCTAATGTCAGTCTTGTCTCCTTTCTTATATAACAAAGAAACTATCCCTATCCTAAAACTGTCCGGGAGTCTGTCCAGTCCTTGAAATTCGTAAAAAAATTCTAAAGGGAGCCCATCTCCACCTGGGGACCTTTAAAATATTTCTGCATGTCTAAAATGTTAAAATCTTGGGATAAAAGCACATTTTCATTGTCAATTCTTTTGTCTAAAAACTGTAAAACCTCTTCAAGTGTGTCTTTCTGCTCCCAATCTCTGTATGATTTCAAGAACGGTAAAGCACACTCTTGCAGTAAAAACACATCTGACTTTAAGTCATTTAAAAGGGACAGAACACTCTGTGCTCTCAATGGCGCTCTCACGCTTCTCATATTGATGGAGGAGATCGTAAGAGACATGAGCACTATAGGTGATCTTTAAAACCCGAACATTAAAACCACAGAGATATGGTTAAAAGTCGGTTAAAATCACCCTATTTCTTGTGACACCTGCTCCTCCTTGACTTTCATTAATTTGCAGTGTGAGGGGTCGCAGGTGTCCCGCGCGTTCCGGCATGCTGAGCACTGCTCTAGCATGCTTTTCGGCGTGGATGTTTTCAGCTGGAGGCGCAGAAAGGATACCTTATTTGGGGATCCAGCGAGCCACAGCCGGTTCAGGTCCTCCGACGAGGGACCTCCGTTACCTGTTCTGACCATGCCTGGCCATTTGCTCCGCCCTCCAGTTCTTGGCCCACTCCTGAGACTGGCTGGGGATTTGAATTTCCCTCCAAAATCTCAGGGCCCGCCTACTTCTCTTTGTCACCCTGGGCTTGTGTTTGGGCAGCCATGTTGTCACTTTCAGCTTGTTGCCAAATGATTTTGGGCAATCCCTAAAGAGATGGTTAGAGTCCCCACAGAGATTGCACCTCCTGCCATTGAGACACTCCTCGTACGTGTGCCCAACTTCTCTACACTTTCCACACACTGTCTCTTGGCATGCTTCGGCTAAATGCCCAAACTTGGGCATACCCTGGTAGAAAATGTAGCCACAGTTCTGTCCCAGCACTATCATGGAAGGCAAATGACTCAGGCCAAGGTAACCGTTTGGGTCTTCCCATTGTTTTATTGGGATTCTCCAAGTGCAGTTCCATATGCCGTCTTCGTCAACTACCCTTATAGGCTGTCCTGTAACCATGCAATATCTTGTTAGCCAGGTGCAAATGTCCTCTCCTGTCACAGTTTTATTAAACATTCATTAAACCCCTAACCCCTTCCCAGAACACTCTGAATTCCTTGTCTATCCCTTTTTTCTGTAATATTTTTACATTTAATTTCCAGTACCCTGTCCCATATTGCACCTAATAACTTGGCATCCTCATAAAAAATATTTTTGTCTTTTAAATTTTGTGGTCCGTATATATTCAACACCTTCAACTTTACTCCCCCCAACTTAAATCTATTCCAACCATCCTCCCTACTTCACCACCTATAACTTTTTTTAAGTTCATACCCCATCCCTTAATTAAACAGAATTCCAACTCCACTGGAGTGTACCCCCCCCCCCCCCCCCCCCCCCATGGACCACACTGATTTCCCCCTCCCCCAGTCCTTTTGAAATCTTTTAATGTCCTTCAAGTCCTTTACGTGCGCTTCCTGAATAAAACAAATGTCCAAACTTAAATCTTCTATAAAACTAAAAACCAAACTTATTTTCTTCATGTTTCTCAGTCTTCTGGCGTTAAACGTCCCTATTTTTAGCATCCTTTCCATTTATTTTCCTTTATTTCTTTTCCATCCCACTAGTCCATTCATCGTTCCCTTGAGTCCTGCTTTGGTCTCCTGACCCTGTTGAAAAGTCCATACTCACCACTTCCTCTCCTGAGCCTGTTGTGTGCATTGTCTGCATTTCATCATTTAACCTTTTTAGCAGTTCATCATATATTTGCTCCTCCTCTCTTTCCTCTTCTTCCACCACTTGGCTCCAACTTAGCCCTTCAGGGCGTGTTCTCCGGACTGGGCTGTCCCCAAGCTCATCTTCAGGAAACGGACGTTTGCCACCCGCTGTTTGCTCCACCTCACCACCGGGGGTGCTGCCTTCCTCCTGTCTTTCCTGTACCTCTTCTTTCTTCTTCTATTCCTTTCCTTCATTCAGCTCTTTGGTTTTCTTTGTCTTTGTTCCTGCTGTTTTCTCTATTGTTTGTGTTCCTGCCTCTGGTTTCTCTTAATCCCCTTCAAGCTCTCCTTCTTGTGTTGATCCTTTCTCCTTCTCCTTCTCTCCTGAGCTTGTGGCTTCCATCTGTGTCTCCTCTAAGTACTCAGGGGCGAATAGATCTGCAAATGTTCGCCTTTTCACCGAGCAGTTCCTGTATAGGTGGTCCTCTTTGTTGCATAGGCCGCATCTTTTTGGTACATTGCATTCTGCTGCTCCATGCTCTTCCGACCCACAGTTCCTGCACCTCTGCTTGGTACATGTTGCCCTTATGTGTCCAGCTCCTCCACATTTTCGGCAGGTCAAGGGCTGGAGACCCTATATCTCCGTCTCCCGTTCCATATCCCATACCTGTTTGTCAACTCCTCCCCGCCTTCCACTTTTAGACAATACCTTTGCAGGTATTGTCTGATGTCCTCCTCCTCCATGAACGGGTTATACATGTGAACCGTTAGGCTCACCTCCTCCCAGATGAAAAGAGCTCTCACCGTCAGTCCCTCCAGATCTCTGTGCTCATTCTGCCTTTCCCTTGCTGCTAGAAACTCTTGCTGGCATATCTCTGAATGTTATGTCCATGAATCCCACGTGGAAAAGTCCTGTAGGCAAAAAATTTCCGTGGCCTGCAGCTTAAACAGCTCTGACTTTGTCTCACCCTAGTCCCACCACCACATCATCAAGTTTCGATTTTGCAGATTTTAACTTATTTTACCAGAGTTTTGTTGTTCTTCTGGATCTTTGCCTACATTGCTTTGTTCTTTTCCCTGTTCTTTTAACCGGTCCCCTTTTTTGTACTTGTATAGGTACTTGTACAAAAAAGTATGGAAAAGGTTCGGTTGCCTCTTTACTGCCTGCTTTTGAAGAAACTCGCATCACCTCCCCCATGGTGCTTTTTTCGCTTCAGATATTGCGATCCACAAATTGGCTGATTCATTTGCTTTTGTACCCTAGAGGACCAGGACTTTCGCGTTTTTCCGGCCACCATTTTGAAATTGAGTCCCAGAGCTGGGCCACTACTGGACATGACCACATGGCATGTTCTACGGTTTCTTCACCGCCACACCCCAGTGGGCATCTTGGTGTGCCACTACGCCCAATGGCGGAACATTCGTTCTCTTACCGGTAGTCTTTTCAAGGCTGTTAAACAATGTAGGTCTCTGCTCCTCCCGTCCAGCCACTTTGGCTGAAGTGCTTCCCTATCGATGTCTGTTTGTGGCTTTTCCAGGTTCAGTCCTCCAATGTGTTCCTCCCTCCACCTTCTATACAGCCTGCAGCTTAAACAGCTCTGACTTTGTCTCACCCTAGTCCCACCACCACATCATCAAGTTTCGATTTTGCAGATTTTAACTTATTTTACCAGAGTTTTGTTGTTCTTCTGGATCTTTGCCTACATTGCTTTGTTCTTTTCCCTGTTCTTTTAACCGGACCACTTTCTTGTACTTGTATAGGTACTTGTACAAAAAAGTATGGAAAAAGTTCGGTTGCCTCTTTACTGCCTGCTTTTGAAGAAACTCGCATCACCTCCCCCATGGTGCTTTTCTCGCTTCAGATACTGCGATCCACAGATTGGCTGATTCATTTGCTTTTGTACCCCAGAGGACCAGGACTTTCGCGTTTTTCCGGCCACCATTTTGAAATTGAGTCCCAGAGCTGGGCCACTACTGGACATGACCACATGGCATGTTCTACGGTTTCTTCACCTCCACACCCCAGTGGGCATCTTGGTGTGCCACTACGCCCAATGGCGGAACATTCGTTCTCTTACCGGTAATCTTTTCAAGGCTGTTAAACAATGTAGGTCTCTGCTCCTCCCGTCCAGCCACTTTGGCTGAAGTGCTTCACTATCGATGTCTGTTTGTGTCATCCTTGTGTCAGTTTTGCTGCATTAGCCAGATACAAGGCTGTTAGTTTTAAGGGGGCACACACTACTCCTTTCCCGCCTTTAGCTGTTTCCTGGTACATTATGCCTCTTGCTACCCACTCGCAGCTTCCTCCCCATATGAAATAAAAAAATAGGCGTTCAAGCCGCCTTCCTGTCCAGAAGGGAACAGAAAACGCGTAGGCCAGGTGGACTAGGGTCGAGAAGACGTCGCTGTCTATTGCTGCCACTCTCCCTGTCAGAGATAAATCTCTTGTTGCCCATCTTTCTATTTTTTGTCTTACCTTCGCTAGTCTTGCTTCCCAGTTTTTATAGCGCTTCCCTCTCTCCAGAACTGCACTCCCAAGATCCGGACCCCATCATGGCACACGGAAAAGCCGCCTGGCACCTCCTGCCTACCTCGCCATGCGCCTATACCTAGTACTGTTGACTTTGCTTTGTTCACCCGTGCCCCGGTAGCTTTGGAAAATTTTCTGAAAAAAAGTGTCTGCTCCACTATCTGGAAATCCCCTTCTGAACTCATGAAAAGGGTGGCATCGTCTGCATATGCTGACACTTTGGCTTGCACACCTTTCCCACCTGGGATATGCAGTCCTACGAATTTGGGCTCCGCTCATAGTCGGGCCATTAGTGGTTCAAGAAAGATGATGTACAGCAGTGAGGAAAGTGGACAGCCCTGCCTTACTCCACCTGCTTGTTCTACTCCTTCCGAATAGTATCCATTCACGTTTACTCGGCTTGTAGCTCCCTTGTAGAGGATGTGCACCCATGACACATACGATGGGACAAACCCCATTTTATTGAGGGTAGTGAAGAGAAACTGGTGGCTGACACAGTCGAAAGCCTTTTCCTGGTCTAGTCCCAGGATTGCTAAAGGCAGATTGCGTTGCTGTGCCCAGGCTATTGCATCTCGAACCAGTAAGATATTCAGGCTGTGCAACCGTCCTGGTACTCCGCAAGTTTGGTCTGGGTGCGCTACTGTACCGATCTTTTAGGTTCATTCTAGCCACCCTGCTTCCTTCTATATTGCCTTCACTCCATGCACCCTGCAAGACCCTTGACCATCGGGTTACCTTTTCCCTTTCCTTTCTTGCCCTCTGCCATCCCCACTGTTGGCAGAAAATCCGCACCTTGGCTTTCAAGTGTTCCCACCATTCCGCCCATGTCTTGTAAAGCCCTCTCAAGGCCTGCCACCCAACATAAAGCGACCTAAAGGTCTGAAGTTCTGATCCTGTAGATATGTTATGTTTAGTTTCCATAAACCTGGTCCTTTCTTTCCCTTTTCTATCCTTACCGTAGTGCTCACTATGCAGTGATCTGTACACCAATGTGGCTCTACTCTGAAACTATCAACCTTTGTGTTTTCCTGTACCATTATATAATCAAATCATGAGGCATTTTCTCTCGAATTCCTCCATGTTGCTCTCTCTCTATCTTCTGATGTTTTTGCTGTTTCTTAAAGCCTGGACTGTTGGTTTGAGGGAGTGGCTCTAGCTCTCGGAAGAAACCCCTTCTCCTGCCTCGAGTTGCTGAAGCGTAGATGCAAATAGCTCTAAAGGGCACCCCTCTCCAAGTTACATCAGTATAAAAAATTCTCCCTGGTACAGCCACTACTGTTTTGCTTACTACAAAATCGAAACTTTTAAACAATATTCCTACCCTATCCCCTTTTCCCTCCCCTGCCCCCCACACCGATGGACCCCATTCCCACCCTCTGGAAAACCAAGTCCCCTCTGCTTCTTTTCGTAGATGACACTCCTGGACAAAGATAACATCTAGTGGGAGTATCTCCAAGGACTTAAAAATTGCCATTCGTCTTCCCGTCTGTCTCATGCCCCTTGCATTCAGGGTTGCTAATGTAAGTTTTCCTTCCTTCAGATTTATTTTCCTTTCTACATGTTCTTGTTCTCATTTTCCCTATTTTCCTCCAATTACTTCTCTCTCTTTTCCTACTTTGAACACTTACTTCTTCTTTTGTTCTCCTGCTCCTTTTTTCCTTCATCATTTTCCTTTCCGCTCTCCTCCGAACTTAGGGACTCCATTTCACTTTCCAGGTCCAAGAAGCTGTATAGTCTTGCCTTTGTTCTCATTTTCTTGACCCATTCTTCCTTTGTTATTCTGTCTCTTTCCTTATCCGTTTGGTGTGTTCCTTTTTTACTCCTTTTTGCCTTGCCACTTTGTCCTTCTTTCTTGCTTGGGATTCCTTGATCACTTTCCATTTCAGTTGTTGTCCCATCAGCGTTTTCTTTCTGTGGATCCTTGTGGTGGTGATTGTTCTGGTTTTTGCTTTTCTCTGTGATCTCTTTTTCCACCCTTTCTCCCCAAGTTAGTGATCTGTGGCTGGTTGTGGGTTTTGTCGATGTTTTGGTGTCTTGTGGTTCTGCAGGGTTGGTCTCGGACTCCTTTCCCTTTCCAGATTCCATTGTTTCCTCCACTACTGCATCTCCTTCTCTTTCCTCTGCTTCCGCCTGCATCTCTGTCAAGGCCTCACCCTCTCCAGTCCGATTTGTTGTTTTGTTGCCCAGTGCCTGTGTATAATCTTCGTTCTCCATTCTTGGGTTTCCAGAAAACAGGCTTGCGAATGTGTTGTCCCTTAATGGACAGCTCCGATACAGGTGAGCCTCGCTACGACAAAGGCTACAGGTTCTAGGCGCTGTGCAGTTCGCTGCCATGTGTCCCTCCTGCCCACAGAATCTGCATCTGAGGCCCTGACAGGAATCTTTGGTATGACCCAGAGCCCCACAGTGCCTGCAGTAGATCGGTTGACCTGGGTAGTGCAGATATCCTCTGTGTGGACTGATGGCAAAGCTGCCAGGTGGGTGTTGTATGCCTCCAGCCGGATCCTCCCTCAGCAGGACATTATAACGTCACCTTCCAGTCCAAATTCCAAAACAATCCTTAAGCCTCTCGCCAGTTGAAACTGATGCACATTACCTTGCTAAGAAGGCCCAGATATTTTCTTCCTCCACGTAAGGGTTGTAGAGGTGAACAATCATTGGGATTTCTTCACTGGCAAACAGCAGCGCAGCTCTAATTCCCAGAAGTGCAGGATGTTCAAGGTCGCTGCTGCACTTACTGAAAAGCTTGTGGCAATCTTGAAGTGATACTATTGTAACATCGATTTTCTGGGCCCGGACTAGTGCTGACCGGCCGCCTTCACGCCCACAAACATTCTTTCATTCCACCAGCAAAAGAGCAGCTTTGCAAAGGCAAAGCCTTCAAAAAATAAGTTGAACTTGTCAACGTTCCTCTCCACGGAAATCTTTAGTAAAAGGCGAAAGTTTTGTACGTAAATGAAGAGCAACTCAAGCCCTGCTCACTGCTCGCTCGGGCCTCCATAGGCCACCGGCCGCTCAAGGAAGAGGGCTCGAGGTAGAGTGACAAAAACCTGCAACAGGAGTGCCCTTGGGTCGTCGGGTGGGTGACTAGGCAGCAGATGGGGCAGCACAGCCTTTGCTTGGAGGAACATAGGGTGGGGAAAAATTAAGTCTTTTTCTATCTTTTTTTTAAGTAAAACGGAGGGAAAAATGTAAAAGCGGAAAAAAGGGGACTCCCTAGCGCAAAAGGACAGAGGAAACCCTGGGCCTGGGCTAAGCTAAGGTCTAAGGCGCCGTACCCCTTATCCCAGCAGTGCCCAGTCACCAGCAATCGTCAATTTCTCTTTCATTTAATCGTTTATGAGGGTGCACCATGCCAGGAGTCTTGAAGGCGGCCGGTCAGCGCTGTACGGTAGTCCGGGCCCGGAAAAGGTAGGGCCCGCGGCCCGGCACCTATTTCAGGTTATCACTTATCTGCCTTTTGGCTAAGATCAAGTGAAAATGCTGGGAGACGAACGCGAAAGGTCAGCCAGGGTGGCGCGGCTCAGAAATTCAGTACGGTTAAAGATCAGAGAAGAAGCATCAGAGGAGAACAAGAAAAGATTTGGACGAGACTGGGTGATTTTGAAGATACTTCGAGATATATGTGGAATAGCACCAGGAGCGGTTTACTGCCTGCAGGATTTCTCCACCACTGGTTTTATCGACATCACGTTTGTGTCAATGCAGCACTGCCAGGAGTTTTTTCAAATGTGCACCAGCCACCAGGACATCTCAGCTCTGCAAGGGATAAAGCTTAACCCGCTGTTTGCTTACGACGAAGTACCACTCATCCTGCACAGCTACAACCCTTTTCTGGCGGAAGAAGGCATCCGAGCATTCTTAGCAAGGTATTGCACCACAGTGTCGTCGGGGGACAAGATAAGAGACAGGCACGGCATTTGGACTGGCAGGCGTCGATACTTGGTAAAATTGAGGATGGACCCAACTGACCCGGGGACCCAGATGCACCCACCAGGCAGTTTTGCAATAGGGCCACATAGAGGTTTCCTGCACTATCCCGGCTAGCCCATTTATTGCCGCAGGTGCGGCCATGTAGCAGCTGAGTGCAATGCTCCGAGAACGTGCAGTCTATGCGGCAGTGAGGCACACCTCTATCATAGCTGCCCAGCAAGGAAAAACACCTTTGCTAGCCTCTTCTCGCAGGACCTACAAATGGAGGAGATGGAGGCAGTAGTAGTGAAGGGGCAGTCAGAGAGCAAAGAACAGGGGAAAAGACAGGAAGAAGCTAAAGAGAGAAACCAGAGGCAGAGAGAACCGGAGAAGGCAGATACGGACGAAGAAGAGGAGAAGACCAGACAGAACGGATAGAACAGCAGGAGGAAAACAGACACCCAGCGTCCAAGGGAGAGAAAAGAAAAGCAAAGAGAAGCCAGAGAGGAATGGAGGGAGCTGCTGGAGGATCAGACAACGAGGGAGAACAAGGACGACACAAGGAAAGGAAAGCAGAAGACACAGGAGAGAAGCACGTCATAGGTGAGGATAGTGATGCATCATGGAGAAAGGAAGGAGAGGAGGATTGTACAGTAGCTATAGTGAGTGGGGGTAAAACCTCAAGATTAGAGTAGCCTCATTTTGCCGAAAGTGGGGAAGGGAGGTGGCAAAAAAGGAAAAGAAGGACGTAGCCCAGTGGTCAAAAAATTTGAAGGTAGCTTGGGCCACAAAAGATACAGCAGGGATCAAGGATGCAAGTAGAAATATGCAAGATCACTTTGTTGAGAAGGCACGTAGCTATTGTGTACAGATGGGACAGTACAGATTACAGCAGGACGAAAAACCAACTAGATACTTCTTCGATACGGTGAAGAAAAGACAAAAGAAATCACATATGGTAGGACTGAGGATGGCCGATGCGTGCGCCACAACAACGGGAGAAATGCTTAAGGTAGTGGAAAGGTTTTATGAGGACCTATTCCAAGAAAGGAAGGTAGATGTGAGGGAAGCTGAGGTCTTCTGGGAGGCTTTAGGGCAAAGACTGGATGAGAAGGAAAGGTAAGAGTTGGAGCTCGAGATCAGTATGGAAGAAGTGGAGAGGGCCATGCGCTCACTGAAGGGAGGGGTAGCACCGGGGGGCGACGGGCTCCCAAAAGAGTGGTATCAGGCCTTTTGGCCTCAGATTGGTCCAGACCTGATAGAAGTGTACACAGAAGCCGAGAGACATGGAAAACTGCCTCTGTCCCTCAGGACAGGCCATGTAACGTTAATCCATAAAAAAGGTGACAGAACGGACCTAGCTAACTGGAGACCAATTACAAATCTAACAACAGACTATAAAATCTTGGCAAAGGTCCTAGCTAGGCGGATGAGGGGGGTGATGGCCAAAGTAATCCATCCGGACCAGACGAGTGGAGTGACGGGACTGTCAAGTGCAATGAACATTGCACTGATAAGAGACGCAATTGTGTGGGCCCAGCAGCGAAAGGTACCCCTGGCACTTCTCGGAATTTACCAGGAAAAGGCATTTGATCGAGTCAGTCATAAGTATTTGTTCGCCACAATGGAGAGGATGGGTTTCGGACAGGCATACATTGCACTAGTGCGCTTGCTGTATGAGGGAGCGGCAAGTCGGATTGGAGAAAATGGCTACTACTCCAAACAAGTAAGACAGGTAGGAGGGGTAAGGCAGGGGTGCCCATTGTCCCCGCTGCTGTATGTCCTATTTCTGGAACCACTAATAGCCCGGTTCAGAGCAGAGGCAGAGGACTTCACATTCCAGGAAGCAAGGGGACGAGGGCTAAGGTATCTGCATATGCGGACGATACGACATTGTTCCTGGGGAAGAGTCAGACTTCGAAACAGTGGAAGAAATCATGCAGTCATTTACTAAAGCGACAGGAGCACGCATGAACAAGAATAAGTCGGCTGTGATGTGTGTGGGCACATGGCAGAGCAGGGAAAGGGTCCCGGGAGAAAATCCCGGGAATTTTGGGGATTAAATTCTGGAAAGGAAGCAGTGCAAGGAAAAACTAGGAGGAAGAGTTAGTCCTCTTCTCACAAGCCTGCAAGCTGAGCCCAGGTTCAGAGGTCTCCACATCCTGGGGGGACGGGGAGTCAGCACGAAAATCTTGGCCTACGCGATGATGCCACCGCCTTCCTGGGTGCAGAAGGTGACTTCCAAGCAATAGACCCAAGAGTCTTGTCCGATTTTGAAGCTGCCACTGGGGCCCAAGTGAACAAAGCCAAATCGTCGGTCATGTTCCTTGGTGCATGAAAAGATAGAAAGATCGCTCCAGGAGGCTATGCTCGCTGTGAGGATGGCCTCCGGGTCCTAGGACTACATATCTGGTGAACCGGTGGAGCCTGAAAGACATGGAAAGAAGCCTAATGGGACGGGTGATTGCAGTAAAGTGCGACCTCATGGCCCGACTTGTAGCACATATGCTAGGCCCGACCTAGCATATGTGTATCCGGTCCCATACCAAGTGGGAAGAAGGTTAGAACGGATTTTGTTTCGTTTCGTGTGGAGTGGTAAGGCAGAACTGGTGTCGCGGGGTACAATGTACCATGACACAAGCCGAGGAGGGAGGGGCATGGTCTGCTCGTACCTGAAACTCATGACACTGTACATTGCCAACCTGGCGGGTTTGGTCCAGGGGGCCGCCTGACACCCGGCATCCCTGTTCGCCAAGTTCTAGTTTGGCGAGGGACCGACCCATGGTCCGAGGAAGCCCCTGGGCATTACAGACAAGCAAAAGATTTCGTCAGAAAACATTGGTGGTGCTTGTTGCAAGACTTAGTCTTGAAACACCGAGCACTGTACCAACGGTGGCTGAGCGAGCATGTCGCAAATCTTCCAGGGGACAGGCCGAGAGGAGACGTGGACTGGAAATCCTTGCAGCCCAAGTGGCTGGACGGGCAGAGCAAACACATCCACTGGCTGGCTGCACTGGGCAGGCTCCCGGTGCGGGAAAGGTTGCACCGGCACGGGCAGCGTGTAACTCCGCTTTGCTCGGCAGAGTGTGGAGGAGAGGAAACAATTGCTCATGCTCTGTAGACATGCCCGGAGGTGGCGGCCTTCTGGAACCTGGTGCTGGAATGGTGGTCGGGAGGGAAGGGTCCACCCTGGAGTCAAGACCTGGTCCTGTTGGGAAAAGAAATGGCTGGGCAGAGCAAGCAGAGGTTAGTAATTTCCACCGCCAAAAAAAATCTTCTGGGGAAGAAGAAACTGGTGCCTGCGCAAGAAGAGAGCCGGAAGCTCACGAAGGGCCCTGTTCGAAATCTTCCTCAAGAAGCTGGAAAAAGCCAGCCCTCTATTGGAAAAAAGGAAGGGTAGGCCAGGGTAGCAAGAGACACATGGACAATGAGCACTAGAGTGGGAAGTGGTGGAGGTTTAATTGTGAACTGAATTATCTAATGGTGAAATGATTTTTCTAATAAAAAAAAAAAAAAATCTGTTCTTATCAGTTTAATATCTGATACGTCCTCTACCCGAGGACCATATATTAAATGGATTTTTAGGCCCGGGAGTCGGAAGAGGGGCTTACTCCGTCCACTCCACGCATCGACCAGGTATTGCATTGCCTCCTGGCACGGTGCACCCTCATAAACGGTCAAACGAAAGAGAAATTGACGAATGCTGGTGACTGGCCCCTGCTGGGCACTGTTGGCATTAGGGGTACGGCGACTTAGACCTTTGCTTAGCCTAGGCCCGGGGTTTCCTCTGTCCTTTTGCGCTAGGGAGTCCCCTTTTTCCCGCTTGTTCATTTTCCCTCCGTTTTACTTAAAAAAAAAAAAAAAAAAAAAAAGAGAAAGACTTCATCTTTCCCCACTCTGTGTTTCTCCAGGCAAAGGCTGTGCTGCCTCTTCTGCTGCCTCGTCACCCACCCGACGACCCAAGTTGGGCACACGTACGAGCAGTGTCCCAATGGCAGGAGGTGCAATCTCTGTGGTGACTGTAACCATCTCTTCAGGGATTGCCCAAAATCGTTTGCCAACAAGTTAAAAGGTGACAACATGGCTGCCCAAACACAGGCCCAGGGAGACAAAGGAAAGGAGGCGGGTCCTGAGATTTTGGCGGGAAATTCAAATCCCCAGCCAGCCTCACAAGTGGGCTAAGAACTGGAGGGCGGAGCAAGCGGCCAGGCAGGGTCGGAACAGGTAACGGAGGTCCCGCCCTCCGAGGAACAGGAACAGAAAAATGATGATGATGGTGATAATGATGATGATGACAATGATGAGGAAGAGGAAGACTCAACCTCTTCCTGTATGGAGACGGTGCCGGAGGTGAGTGTGACTGCTAGTGGAGTGGGGGAGTTGACTCTCTCGCTCCCTAGCGCTCAGGTGCCGAAGAGACCTGCGGGATCTCCTCTGCCAGACCTGGCGGAGAAGAAACAGCGGGCCACAGAGCGGTCAGGTAGCTCCTCGTCGGAGGACCTGAACCGGCTGTGGTCCGCTGAATCCCCAAATGAGGTATCCTTTCTGCGCCTCCAGCTAAAATCATCCACGCCGAAAAGCATGTTAGAGCAGTGCTCAGCATGCCGGGACGCGCGGGACACCTGCGACCACTCACACTTCAATTTAATGAAGATCAATGAGGAGCCACAAGAAATAGGGTAATTTTAACCGGCTTTTAACCGTATCTCTGTGGTTTTAATGTTCGGGTTTTAAAGATCACGCCTGTTTTTAACCTATAGTGCTCATGTCTCTTACGATCTCCACCATCAATGTGAGAAGCGTGAGAGCACCGTTGAGAGCACAGAGTGTTCTGTCCCTTTTAAATGACTTAAAGTCAGATGTGTTTTTACTGCAAGAGTGTCATACAGAGATTGGGAGCAGCGCTGGGCTGCGGGTCCCTCTCTCTGGAGCGGCTCGCACTACAGCCGGGCCGACGGTGTTGCCATTTTAATAAAAAACCCTAACATTTTGGTGAAGGGCAGCACGGTGGTGAGAGACGGACGGGCGCTTTTAGCTAATCTGACGTTTTTAGGAAGGGATTTTAACATTCTTAATGTGTATGGTTTTAATGATAAAAATGACAGGCACGATCTTTTAGAGGACCTGCAGCCCCACATGCTGGGGAGGGTTCCCCTAGTGTTGGGAGGGGATTTTAATTGTGTTTTATCTAGAGCAGACAGGAAAGGGGCAAGATTTTAAAGTAGATAAATCATCGGTTTTATTGCAGGCTTTAATCAGAGATTTTAAATTAGTGGACTGTTTTAAAACCCTGCATCAGAACGAGGAGGGCTTCACCTGGTTCAGTGGTGATGGCACCAGAGCCTCGAGGATAGATTACATTTTTACAAGGGGCTGCCCACCCACCGATGCTAGAATAACCCCCCTTTTCTTTACGGATCACTGCATGCTGTCTTGCACCCTTTCACTCCCCACAGGTGTGACGATAGGCGGAGGGCTGTGGAGGCTGAACTGTTCCCTGTTAGAAGACGAGGAGATCATCAGGGAGTACAGGGAACAGTTCGGCCTCTGGCAGACCCTCCAAGACTTGTACGATACACGTGCACAGTGGTGGGAGATGGTAAAAGACAGGACGAGACGTTTTTTTAAAAGGAGAGGTAAGGAAAAATGGAGAAGAGACGCATGATGGGGCTGCAAAAACGACTACAGAGATATTTTAACCTTTTAATTGCTGGTTTTGATTTTAGTGATGAGATTAAAGATGTCAAAAAAGAAATGTCAGTTTTAAGATAAGATAAGAGACAGGCATGGCATTTGGACTGGCAGGCGCTGATAATTGGTAAAATTGAGGATGGACCCAAATGACCCGGGAGCCCAATTGCACCCACCAGGCAGTTTCGCAATAGGGCCGCACAGAGGTTTCCTGCACTATCCCGGACAGCCCATTTATTGTCGCAGGTGCGGAGCCCGTGGACACACCAAGGACTCCTGCACAGGGCTGCGATGCAGGTTCTGTGGAGGGGAGGGCCATGTAGCAGCTGAGTGCAATGCTCCGAGAACGTGCAGTCTATGCGGCAGTGAGGCACACCTCTATCGTAGCTGCCCAGCAAAGAAAAACACCTTTGCTAGCCTCTTCTCGCAGGACCTACAAATGGAGGAGATGGAGGCAGTAGTAGTGAAGGGGCAGTCAGAGAGCAATGAACAGGGGAGAAGACAGGAAGAAGCTGAAAGCAGAAACCAAAAGCAGAGAGAACTGGAGAAAACAGGTACTGACGAAGAAGAGGAGAATATACTTGAAGCAGTTCAGCAAATAGTAAGCAAATGGGGCGACTTGTCGGAGACAGAGGGAGAGGCGGTCTCTGGAGAAATCACCCAAGCCTTGGGAAAAACACCTGAGGAAGAAGACCGGGCAGAACAGATGGAACAGCAGGAGAAAGACAGACACCCAGGGTCCAAGGCAGAGAAAAGAAAAGTAAAGAGAAGCCGGAGAGGAATGGAGGGAGCCGCTGGAGGATCAGACAACGAGGGAGAACAAGGACGACACAAGGAAAGGAAAGCAGAAAACACAGGAGAGAAGCGCACCATAGGTGAGGACAGCGATGCATCATGGAGAAAGGATGGAGAGGAGGACATGGACACAGAGGGGAGATTGCAGAGATGGACAATAGCAGAGACTGATGAACAGGAAAATATGTGAACTTGAGGGGAGTATGGTAAGAAGGGGAGGGGGAAGGGTGATGAAAAAGGTAAGAGAACTGGATTAAAGCATAATGCAAACAATGTTAAAAATAGCAACCTTGAATGTGAGAGGGATGAGGCAGGGTATCAGAAGAGCAGCGATATTTAAGACCTTAGAAACAATACCTTTTGATGTCTTGTTTGTCCAGGAGTGCCATCTACGCCCAGGCCAAAATGAGACTCGCTTCTCAGAAGGCTGGGAAAGGGGACCGTCGGTATGGGGGGCAGGAGAAGGAAAAGGGGACGGAGTGGGAATAGTGTTTGGGACACAGGAGTTTGAGGTCAGTGAAGTGATAACAGTGGTGCCAGGGAGGATTTTGATGGTGCATGGAGAATGGAGGGGACTGCAATTTAGAGCCATATGTGTGTATGCGCCAGCAGTGGCTGGAGAAAGAGCGGGGTTTTTCCAGGCACTGGAACCCTTAAAGTACACAAACAGGCAAGTATGGATGGGAGGAGATTTTAACGTAAATTTAAAAAGAGAAAAAGAGCTGGACCGAGTTGTAACAGAAGCAGGGCTGATGGATGCTGCCAAGGCAGCTAAGCAAGGGGAAGATCAAATAACCTGGAGAAACAGTAGGGGGGATACGTCGCGGCTAGATTACAAAATTCCGCACCATGTATGCTGGCTGGAGAGCCCTGAAAGTATTGTACAGTAGCTATAGTGAGTGGTGGTAAAACCTCAAGATTAGAGTAGCCTCATTTTGCCGAAAGTGGGGAAGGGAGACGGCAAAAAAAGAAAAGAAGGACGTAGCCCAGTGGTCAAAAGATTTGAAGGTAGCTTGGGCCACAAAAGATACAGCAGGGATCAAGGAGGCAAGTAGAAATATGCAAGACCACTTCGTTGAGAAGGCACGTAGCTATTGTGTACAGATGGGACAGTACAGATTACAGCAGGACGAAAAACCAACTAAATACTTCTTTGATAAGGTAAAGAAAAGACAAAAGAAATCACATTTGGTAGGACTGAGGACGGGTGATGCGTGCGTCACAACAACGGGAGAAATGCTCAAGGTAGTAGAAAGGTTTTACGAGGACCTATTCCAAGAAAGGAAGGTAAATATGAGGGAAGCTGAGGTCTTCTGGGAGGCTTTAGGGCAAAGATTTGATGAGAAGGAAAGGCAAGAGTTGGAGATCGAGATTAGTTTGGAAGAAGTGGAGAGGGCCATGCGCTCACTAAAGGGAGGGGTAGCACCGGGGGGTGACGGGCTCCCAAAAGAGTGGTATCAGGCCTTTTGGCCCCAGATTGGTCCAGATTTGTTAGAAGTGTACACAGAAGCCGAGAGACATGGAAAACTGCCTCTGTCCCTCAGGACAGGCCATGTAACACTAATCCACAAAAAAGGAGACAGAACAGACTTAGCTAACTGGAGACCGATTACAAATCTAACGACAGACTATAAAATCCTGGCAAAGGTCCTAGCTAGGCGGATGAGGGGGGTGATGGCCAGAGTAATCCATCCGGACCAGACGAGTGGAGTGCCAGGACGGTCGAGTGCAATGAATATAGCACTGATAAGAGACGCAATTGCGTGGGCCCAGCAGCGAAAGGTGCCCCTGGCACTCCTTGGCATTGACCAGGAAAAAGCTTTTGATCGAGTCAGCCATAAGTATTTGTTCGCTACAATGGAGAGGATGGGTTTCGGGCAGGCATACATTGCACTAGTGCGCTTGTTGTACGAGGGAGCGGCAAGTAGGATTGGAGTAAATGGCTATTACTCCAAACAAGTAGGACAGGTAGGAGGGGTAAGGCAGGGGTGCCCATTGTCCCCGCTGCTATACGTCTTATATGTGGAACCACTAATAGCCCGTTTCAGAGCAGAGGCCAGGCTCAGAGGACTCCACATTCCAGGGGGCAAGGGGACGCGGGCCAAGGTATCAGCATATGCGGATGATACGACATTGTTCTTGGGGGAAGAGTCAGACTTCGAAACAGTTGAAGAAATCATGCAGTCATTTACTAAGGCGACGGGAGCACGCATCAACAAGAATAAGTCGGCCGTGATGTGTGTGGGCGCATGGCAGGGCAGGGAAAGGGTCCCGGGAGAATATCCCTTATGTAAGGACAGCATGCGAATTTTGGGGATTAAATTCTGGAAAGAAAGCAGTGCAAGGAAAAACTGGGAGGAGGCCTTAGTCAAGGCACAGGTTAGAACTGAAAGATGGATCTTGAGGGATTTGTCCCTAACAGGGAGAGTCGTTGCAGTGAACTGCGACATAATATCTAGCCTTATCTACATGGCTTATGCGTTCCCGATTCTGTATGGGGTAAGTAGAAGACTTGAGCGCATGGTCTTCAGGTTTATCTGGAAAGGCGGATGTGAGTGGGTGGCAAGAGGAGTAATGTATCAAGAGATAGCGAAGGGAGGCAGAGGGGTAATATGTGGACCCCTCAAACTAAGATCCTTGTACAAATCAAACCTAGCAAGGTTGGTGAAGGGGTCAGAGGGACACCTAGCAACTTTGTTCGCTAAGTTTTGGTTTGGTTTTCCATTGAGAGAGGTGGTCCCCTGGAGGGGAATGGAGCCATGGTCAGATGATCTCCCTGAACACTACAGAGAGGCAGTAATTTTCGTTCGGGAGCACAAGTGGTGCACAACAAATGAGCTCATTTTAGACCATAGGCAGTTGTACAGGCAAAGCAAAGAAGAGCATGTAAATAAGCTAGGGCTGGAGCAACCAACGAGAGAGGATGACTGGGTGGCTCTACAACCCAAGTGGTTAGATGGAGCCAGCAGAGATCTGCACTGGCTTGCGGCACTAAAAAGATTACCAGTAAGAGAAAGACTACACAGGCATGGGCGAAGCAAAAAATCACAGTGCCCGGTGGGTTGCAGAGGAACAGAAAGCATAGAGCATGCACTGTGGTCATGCCCTATAGCAAAGAATTATTGGCAACGAATTGCAGAATGGTGGCAAAGAGAAAATGAGACGGACATAGACCGAAGCCTCGTTCTCTATGGTGTGAGAGCTAGGGGAACAGAAGCTCTGTGGGCAGTGGTCTCAGCGGCTAAGGTGGTGTTGTGGAGGAGTAGATGCAGATGTGTACAAAAAAGAAGCCACAAGTTACACTGGAGGGCCTCTTCAGAGAGTTCTTGGCCAGACACAGGAAGGTAGCACAGCTAGAACGAGAGGAAATATGAAGAAAGAAAGTAAAACACTGTAAAAAGAAGAAATAGCGTTTAAACAAAAAGGCGAATGTTTTCTGTTATGTATTGTTTTTGATTGCCTAATAATGCTGAGATAACGCAACAGAACAAGCTTTGAGTTATTTAGAAAGACAAATGTAAACCAAATTAAATATTGTGTTATTGTATGAACTTTGTTTCAATGTGTTTTGAAAATTGTGAGATGATGTAAATATTATGGAAATTTGAATTGTTTTTCTAAAAAAAAAAAAAAAAAAAAAAAAAAAATCTGTTCTTATCAGTTTAATATCTGATACGTCCTCTACCCGAGGACCATATATTAAATGGATTTTTAGGCCCGGGAGTCGGAAGAGGGGCTTGCTCCGTCCGCTCCACGCATCGACTAGGTATTGCATTGCCTCCTGGCATGGTGCACCCTCATAAACGGTCAAACGGAAGAGAAATTGACGAATGCTGGTGACTGGCTCCTGCTGGGCACTGTTGGGATTAGGGGTACGGCGCCATAGACCTTAGCTTAGCCCAGGCCCGGGGTTTCCTCGGCCCTTTTGCGCTAGGGAGTCCCCTTTTTCCCGCTTTTTCATTTTCCCTCCGTTTTACTTTAAAAAAAAAAAAAGAAAAAAGAAAAGAGAAAAAGACTTAATTTTTCTCCACCATGTGTTTCTTCAGGCAAAGGCTGTGCTGCCTCTTCTGCTGCCTCCTCACCCACCCGACGACCCAAGGGCCCTCCTGCTGCGGGTTTTTTCGTCGCTGGGCGTGAAGGCGGCCGATCAACGCCGTCCACTAGTCTGGGCCCTCAAAAGGTAGGGCCCGGGGCCCGGCGCCTATTTCAGGTTATCGCTTCTCGGCCTTTTGGCTAAGTTCAAGTGGGCGGGACAGCGATCGACTCCTGAGTGTTGCAAGACTTTTACCATCGTGGTACTAGTCACAAGCACTTAGGAGATATTGCACTAGTTCTACTGTTGGGAAGAGTTTTGTGTGGTAGGCTTCATTTCCTGCTTTTACGAGACTCCAGTTTTTTTTCTCTTTTTAGGTGTTGCATTCCAACCAGCCCTACAAAGGGAAAAATAACCAAACAGGTAAGTGCAATTTCTTTTCTTTCCTTTTAGATTTTTAGCGTTGATTTTACTATTTATTGTTTTAGTTTTTTAGTTGCTTGGTAGGCTGTTGGTGCCTCCAAGCATGTCGGTTCCTCGTGCCGGCATGCGGAGGCACCACAGCGTGCGTTTTCTTTTTAAATGGGAGGATGGCAAGCTTTTGAGCATGTCCAGATTGGACTTCTCAAGAAAGCTAATCCAAAACACCCTAAAATTTAAACCAGAAGAACTGAACTGTTTACTGACTCTGCATGGAAATAAGGGATTTGATGTTAGTTTCCGCTGTGCTTCCTTGTTAAGAGATTTCTGGCTAAGATATGAAAATGAAAAAGACCAGTTCTCCATGTTCAGCCTCGAGAAACTCTCTGATAATTCACACAAAGTTGTGTTTGTCAGGATGTTTAATGAGACTGTGACTGGAGAAGACATTAGTACATGGCTGGGTAGATTTTGCACGGTGAAAAGCCCACCGGTCAAGGTAGTTGATGAGGATGGCATTTGGAACTGCTCGTGGAGAGTTCCCATTAAATAATGGGAAGACCCGAGCAGTTACCTTGGCCTCCGGCAATTGCCATCATTGATTGTGTTGGGAGAAAACCGAGGATACATTTTTTACCAAGGTATGCCCAAGCTTTGCCGCAAATGCGGCAAGTTTGGACACCTTGCGGAAGCGTGCCAGGAAATCGTGTGTGGGAAGTGCAGAGAGATTGGGCACACTTATGATGAGTGTCCCAATGGCAGAAGGTGTAATCTTTTTGGAGACTGTGACCATCTTTACAGAGATTGCCCTAAATCATTTGCCAACAAGCTAAGAGCTAACAAAATGGCTGCCCGCCAAGACCCTGAAGACAAAGGGGAGGAGGCGGGCCAAGAGGTTTTGGCGGGAAATTCGAATCCTCAGCCAGCCTCATGAGTGGGCCAAGTTTTGGAGGGCGGTGCTAACATTCAAGCAGAGTTGGAGCAGGTATCAGAGGTCTTTCCCTCCGAGCAACAGAGAGAGGAAGATGATGATGATGAGGAAAATGTTGAAGAAGAGGAGGAATCAACCCCTTCCTCTATGGAGACGGTGCCGGAGGTGAGCGTGACTGCTAGTGGAGTGGGGGAGCTGACTCTCTCACTCCCTAGCGCTCAGGTGCCGAAGAGACCTGCGGAATCTCCTCTGCCGGACCTGGCGGAGAAGAAACAGCGGGCCACAGAGCGGTCAGGTAGCTCCTCGTCGGAGGACCTGAACCGGCTGTGGTCCGCTGGATCCCCAAATGAGGTATCCTTTCTGCGCCTCCAGCTGAAAACATCCACGCCGAAAAGCATGTTAGAGCAGTGCTCAGCATGCCTTGATGCGCGGGACACCTGCGACCCCTCACACAAGAAATAGGGTGATTTTAACCGGCTTTTAACCGTATCTCTGTGGTTTTAATGTTCGGGTTTTAAAGATCACGCCTGTTTTTAACCTATAGTGCTCATGTCTCTTACGATCTCCACCATCAATGTGAGAAGCGTGAGAGCGCCATTGAGAGCACAGAGTGTTCTGTCCCTTTTAAATGACTTAAAGTCAGATGTGTTTTTACTGCAAGAGTGTGCTTTGCCGTTCTTGAAATCATACAGAGATTGGGAACAGCGTTGGGCTGCGGGTCCCTCTCTCTGGAGCGGCTCGCACTACAGCCGGGCCGACGGTGTTGCTATTTTAATAAAAAATCCCAATATCTTGGTGAAGGGCAGCACGGTGGTGAGAGACGGACGGGCGCTTTTAGCAAATCTGACGTTTTTAGGAAGGGATTTTAACATTCTTAATGTGTATGGTTTTAATGATAAAAATGACAGGCATGATCTTTTAGAAGACCTGCAGCCCCACATGCTGGGGAGGGTTCCCCTAGTGTTGGGAGGGGATTTTAATTGTGTTTTATCTAGAGCAGACAGGAAAGGGGCAGGGGAAGATTTTAACGTAGATAAATCATCAGTTTTATTGCAGGCTTTAGTTAGAGATTTTAAATTAGTGGACTGTTTTAAAACCCTGTATCAAAATGAGGAGGGCTTCACCTGGTTCAGTGGTGACGGCACCAGAGCCTCGAGGATAGATTACGTTTTTACAAGGGGCTGCCCACCCACCGATGCTAGAATAACCCCCCTTTTCTTTACAGATCACTGCATGCTGTCTTGCACTCTTTCACTCCCCACAGGTGTGATGATAGGCGGAGGGCTGTGGAGGCTGAACTGTTCCCTGTTAGAAGACGAGGAGATCATTAGGGAGTACAGGGAACAGTTCGGCCTCTGGCAGACCCTACAAGACTTGTACGATACACGAGCACAGTGGTGGGAGATGGTAAAAGACAGGACGAGACGTTTTTTTAGAAAGAAAAGGTAAGGAGAAAAAACAAAGGGAGAAGAGACGCATGATGGGGCTGCAAAAACGACTGCAGAGATATACTGCTCAATTGAAGAAGGGCAGGAGAAGTGTCTAAAATGAGACTTAATTCATATGTTCTCAGAGACACCTCAAATGTACATTCTGATGTTGCTGATGCATTATCTGAAGTGGAGAAGAGGCTGTGTGTGCATTTCCAACGTATGGAAATCCGAGGAAAGCGTGACAGAAAGGTACGGCATTCTCCTCACTGTCGCATGTGTGTGACAAAAAGGCTATCACAGTCACTGGCAAAACCACTAGCCGTTAGCATTAGCAGTAACATGGGTGCACACATGGACTAGCTGCTATCGGCTACATTGGTGATAACTTCACAGCAATACCAACAATAAATATTATAGACATAAAGAAACCACACCACACATGTTGATAACTAAGAAACAGTTTATTTCACTTATCCTGTCAGTGCGGTGCCAGTTGTTTGGTTGTGGATTAATTTTTCACCTTGGACTACATATCTCACTGTGGATTAAGGGCTGTGGTTCAATAAATCATCCTTAAAGAATTTAAAAGACTTCCTTGGGAGTTTGCCATGATTTTGTTTTGTTGATTGTGGGACTTGTACGGGCTCTGTGTGAGAACCTACGTGACAGGGGTGGAAGCTCAGTTGCTCTTTTCTTACTAAACACCTCCAAAAGATCGTGATACACCGAAAGAAGAACAGCAAGTATCTTACTATCAGGACTCTCAATCGTGGTAGAGGAAACGATAATCCTGGGGAACAGAAGACAGTGTTCAATACAATACTGGGACCAAGAAACTATTTCCTTGTCTGCCCATGAAATACAAGGGTTATGCTTACGAAGCCATGGTAAGCCTAGAATAACATCATAATGTCCAGAACAAAAAACCTAACTCTTTTCAGAGTGAAGAGCACTTGTTGAAATCGGTACCAGCTTGGTGAAGCGAGACACAACCCCCTTTCCGACGGGATCCCCATCCACTGCCGACAGTTTCAATGGGGAATTCAGAAGTTCCACTTGTAAATGAAGTTGTTCCACCAGTCTGGAATGAATGAAGTTCCCCTCTGCTCCAGAATCTACCAGCGCTGGAAAGACAGACAAAGAACCAGTGCAAGTAAACGTTACAGGAAAGAAGAATGTTTTTGAGACCAACCCCAGAGCTGGTACACTCACCACATTAGCGCTTGGAATGGTTTCCATGCGCTTTCCGGGGGTCGGCGCCTGGGGTCTGTGTGGGCGAACCCGACACTCTCGCAGAACATGGCCTGCCGCACCACAATAAAGGCACATACCACTCTGGAGACGTCGAATTGGTTCCTCCGGAGTTAGATGGGAAGCATCACACTGCATGGATTCTGTAGACTCAGACTCCTCATTATTTCTTGAACTGTGAGTAGCCACAGGTTGACGAGAGCATCGCGCTGAATACGCTATTGGAGCAGTGTTCTTGGAATTATACGAGACTCGGTGGTTCTTCAACTGATCAAGTCTAATGGACAAGTTAATTAATGCGTCCAAAGAGAGCCCGTCATCCGTACAAGCTAATTCCGACAGAATATCAAAATTAAGTCCGTTTCTATAAGCTACAATGAGGGCTGGATCATTCCAGCCACTTCCAGCCGCCAACGTGCGGAATTCTAAAGCATAGTCCGCAACTGAGCGATGATTCTGGCGCAGACGTGACAGAAGTTCCCCTTGTGAGCGGCCCTTGTGAGGGTGATCAAAAACAGTTTTTAGTTCCTCCACAAATGACGTATAACTGCCAGTTTGTACTCGGTCCCAGACAGCGGTAGCCCAAGCTAAAGCTTTACCAGTTAAACGTGAAGTTACTAACGAGATGCGTTGGTCATCAGTGCTAGGTGGAGAATTCGCAAAACAAATGAAGCACTGTAATAAGAATCCACGGCAAAGATTAGGTGTGCCATCAAACATTTCGGGTAAACTAACGGAGAAAATGTTACCCACGTTAGCGACTGGCAACATTACAGCAGCCTGAGGACCTAAAGAAAGTTGCTGGAGCTGGATAGAGATTTCTCTCATACCCTCGGTCATTAGAGTGAGTTGTTCTTGCTGCTTACCCTGTTGCTGGGTTGAGGTGTTGACCGACTGAATTACAGAGTCCAGAAGTTGATGGTGTTGTCCCAGCATTTGTCCCTGGCTGGTAATAGCCGTTTGCAGGTCGGTGCTTTCCGCCGTCTGCATGGCGGCGAAGTATTCTTTCACGCGACAGATACGGGCCAGACGCGCGCAGAAATTACAACAGTGGAAGTTTATTAACAGAAGGGCAATCCAAATCGAAGTACAAACAGCAGGAAGAATTCAAAACCGGAATAACAACAAACAGGCAACAAACCAAAGAGCGCAGGCAAATACAGAGATCTCAAGACAAAACGGGTCATACACGGTAATGGCAATAAACATAAGTCGAGAACGCCGGTACGCACGCAAAAGAAACGGCAAAACTTTGCAACATGCCAAACAATTCACATAGTTTAAATAGGATTCAGTGAATCGGTTACAGGTGTTCCGAATCAAAACTCCGGTGACGATGACCGTGAGGGCCGATCAGGATTGGCTGAAGAAGGACAGATGACTGTCACGTGAGAGTCTGCAAAATTATGGGGAATGTAGTCAGTACATGTGACACTGATGTCTTTATCTTTATTTGAATAATTTTGCTAGCTTTTCATTGTTTTACTCAAGAAGAGAAGGGGCTTCTCTTCATTCAAGGTATAAATATGAAGTCAAGAAAGAGATTAATCTAAGAAAATAAAAAATCTCTCCAGATCCTGTATGCTTTTGAAATCAAATTCTTGTTTCGTTGTTCTAATGCTGTTAATTCTGAACAATTTTTAGAAGAAACATCTGTAATAAAGTTGATATCTAAATAAAACAAAATTAAAAGCCTGGATTTTAAAGACATGGCAGGTGAGCATGATACTGTAAAACTGTCATGCTAAACAGCAGGAAAGCAAGTTAAAATCGCATGGATATAACATGACATACAAACCACATATTGCCTTTTCTTCTTAAATCAGTAAGTACTGGTTTAAGTTGTTTATGTGTTTTTCTTATTGAAGTAACACATGTAACTTGGGTGCTTGGTTTTTGTACAGTATAGTATAATTTCCTGTCACTGTGGGCTGCAGAGCACAGTAGTAGAGAGCAGAATCTGATACTGCAGCAGAGGAGATGTTCAGATCCACTCGATTTTTATCTTCATTTATTTTTACAGAAAACCCAGAACCTGCAGCTTCTTTATCAAGCTCACTAACCAGAATAATTAACTCTGGTCTGAATGTGGAGTACTGACGATACCACTGCAGGTAATTAGTGTTACCATATCTTTTGTAATTGCAGGATAAAGTAACAGAGTCTCTCTCCAGGACAGTTTTAGTGGTTGAAACTGAATTAATTTCCTGTGCGCTGTTATAACCTGTGGACAGATAAAGAACAATGCTTATGTAATGTGTTGTTATAATTGTGGAGTTATTATTAGAAATGTTATAAATTTGTATAAAAATATTAGAAATAAAATTATTATAAAATATTAAAGATCTTTAATTTATCTTAAGTAACATTAATAAGTGCTGTTATTTCTCACCTAAAAGAATGAAAAGGAAGCAAACAAATCCAAGCATTGCCATGGCTGAACTGCAGAACCGTACATCTCATAGCCTGCTATCATTTTCATACATGTTTAAACCATTTCCTCTCTTTAACTTCCTTTTCCAACAGTTCATCCTACACAGGTTAGTAAAATGCAGCTGAAGTCTGCCATCATGTGCATACTTTCACTCACTACATTTGTGTGTGTGTGTGTGCAAAAAATAATGATTTTATTTTAAATACATATACTTACTATTTACTACAATTACTTACTATACTATTGTATAACTGATTGTTTAGCAAATATTTTATATATTTTTTCAAATCAAGTTTTACTTTTTTACCCTTTTTTTGTTTAGTGCACTTTAGCATATTGAAGATTAGTATGCTTACACTAATCTTTTTCACC
>NW_026947133.1:0-37960 GCF_030014385.1 Trichomycterus rosablanca | reverse complement strand
CTCATGACTTGTCTTCCTGACAGTAATTCCAAACAAAGTATTAAACCACACCTTCCCAAATGAACTAACAACCATTGATGCCCAAGACCTCAAAACGACAACCTGAAACTGACCATGGCACTAAACCTGTTTGATCAATTTATGAGCCCCTCATACCTAGGTATCCCCCTAATTGCAATCGCACTCACACTTCCATGAATTCTTGTTCCTTCGCCCTCAAAACGATGACAAGACAACCGCCTAGTTACACTACAAAATTGATTTATTAAAACTTTTACACAACAACTACTCACGCCCCTAAATCCCGGAGGACACAAATGAGCCCTTATTTTAACATCCCTAATAATTTTCCTCTTAACCCTTAACATCCTTGGGCTCCTTCCTTATACCTTCACCCCAACAACTCAACTTTCCCTAAACATAGGCCTAGCCGTACCATTCTGACTTGCCACAGTAATTATTGGACTACGAAACCAGCCCACTGCAGCCCTAGGACACCTTCTACCAGAAGGAACCCCCATCCTACTTATCCCTATCCTAATTATTATCGAAACTATCAGCTTATTTATTCGACCTTTGGCCTTAGGAGTACGACTAACAGCTAATCTAACAGCTGGTCATCTATTGATTCAACTTATCTCCACAGCAACCTTTGTACTATTACCAATAACAGCAACAGCAGCCATCTTTACCGCCACTCTTCTAGCCCTTCTTACCCTACTAGAGGTAGCAGTAGCTATAATTCAAGCTTATGTATTTGTTCTACTACTAAGCCTTTACTTACAAGAAAACGTCTAATGGCCCACCAAGCACACGCATATCACATGGTTGACCCAAGTCCATGGCCTCTAACAGGCGCAGTAGCTGCTCTCCTAATGACATCAGGCCTTGCTATCTGATTTCACTTCCACTCAACCACATTAATAACACTAGGTTTAATTCTGCTACTACTCACAATGTATCAATGATGACGGGATATTATCCGAGAAGGAACCTTCCAAGGACATCATACACCTCCGGTCCAAAAAGGCCTACGATACGGAATAATCTTATTTATCACATCTGAAGTCTTCTTCTTTCTTGGATTCTTCTGAGCTTTCTACCACGCCAGCCTTGCCCCAACCCCAGAACTCGGAGGATGCTGACCTCCAACAGGTATTGTTACCTTAGACCCTTTCGAAGTCCCTCTACTTAATACTGCGGTCCTACTAGCATCAGGCGTAACAGTAACCTGGGCCCACCACAGCCTTATAGAAGGAGGACGAAAACAAGCCATCCAATCTCTTACCCTAACCATTCTCCTGGGATTCTACTTCACTGCCCTCCAAGCCATAGAATACTATGAAGCCCCTTTTACAATTGCAGACGGCGTTTATGGCTCAACATTCTTTGTAGCAACAGGTTTCCACGGACTACACGTTATTATTGGCTCTACCTTCCTTGCAGTATGCCTACTCCGACAAATCCTATTCCATTTTACATCAGAACATCACTTTGGATTTGAAGCAGCTGCCTGATACTGACACTTCGTAGACGTCGTGTGACTATTCCTATACGTCTCCATCTACTGATGAGGATCTTATCTTTCTAGTATGAACGTTAGTACGAGTGACTTCCAATCACCTAGTCTTGGTTAAAGCCCAAGGAAAGATAATGAATTTAACCCTATTTATCCTAATCATTACCCTCGCCCTTTCAATAATCCTGGCATTAGTATCATTTTGATTACCCCAAATGAGCCCAGACGCAGAAAAACTATCCCCTTATGAATGCGGGTTTGACCCTTTAGGGTCCGCACGCCTGCCTTTCTCCCTCCGCTTCTTCCTGGTAGCTATCTTATTTCTACTATTTGATCTAGAAATTGCCCTACTACTTCCTCTACCATGAGGCAACCAACTACCTAACCCCCTCGACACATTTATTTGGGCCGCAGCTGTTCTTGTGCTCCTTACCCTTGGACTAATTTATGAATGAATTCAAGGAGGCCTAGAATGAGCTGAATAGGCGGTTAGTCCAAAATAAGACCTTTGATTTCGGCTCAGAAAACCGTGGTTTAAATCCACGACCGCCTTATGACACCCGTACACTTTAGCTTCACCTCAGCATTCATTCTCGGACTTATAGGCCTCGCATTTCACCGCACCCATCTCCTATCCGCACTTCTATGCCTTGAAGGCATAATATTATCACTATTCATTGCCCTCGCCTTATGGGCACTCCAGCTAGAATCTACTGCCTTCTCTGCAGCCCCTATGCTTCTTTTAGCCTTTTCAGCCTGTGAAGCCAGCGCAGGTCTAGCCCTCCTAGTTGCCACAGCCCGTACCCACGGAACAGACCGCCTCCAAGCCATAAACCTCTTACAATGCTAAAAGTATTAATCCCTACAATCATGCTTTTTCCTACAATCTGACTAGTCCCATCAAAATGACTATGACCTTCTACAACTGCCCACAGCATGCTCATTGCCCTAATTAGCCTAACTTGGCTAAAATGAAACACAGAAACAGGGTGAACCACCTCCAACCTTTATATAGGAACAGATCCTCTCTCAACCCCTCTGCTCGTCCTGACCTGCTGACTCCTCCCCCTAATAATTTTAGCCAGCCAAAACCATGTAACTCCTGAGCCAATAAGCCGCCAACGAATATATATTACCCTTTTAACCTCTCTTCAAACCTTCTTAATCATAGCATTTGGGGCCACCGAAATCATTATATTTTACATCATATTTGAAGCAACCCTTATCCCAACCCTAATAATTATTACTCGATGAGGAAATCAGACCGAACGCCTAAATGCAGGCACATATTTCTTGTTTTATACCCTGGCGGGGTCTCTCCCCCTGCTCGTAGCTCTGCTCCTCCTTCATCACAACACAGGAACATTGTCCATACTAATTCTACAATATACACAACCACTGACCCTTATCTCTTGAGGAGATAAAATCTGATGAGCAGGGTGCCTAATCGCATTTCTAGTAAAAATACCACTATATGGCGTACATCTTTGACTACCGAAAGCGCATGTAGAAGCCCCTGTAGCAGGGTCTATAGTACTAGCTGCAATCTTACTAAAACTTGGCGGCTACGGAATAATACGAATAATAATTATATTAGACCCCCTTTCTAAAGAAATAGCATACCCGTTCATCATCCTCGCACTCTGAGGTATTATCATAACAGGATCTATCTGCTTACGACAGACAGACCTAAAATCCCTCATTGCATACTCATCCGTTAGCCACATAGGCCTGGTTGCAGGAGGAATCCTTATCCAAACCCCATGAGGCTTTACCGGAGCAATTATCCTAATAATCGCCCACGGCCTGGTTTCCTCCGCACTATTCTGCCTTGCAAATACAGCCTATGAACGAACCCACAGCCGAACAATAGTATTAGCCCGAGGCCTCCAAATAATTTTTCCCTTGACCGCTGTCTGATGATTTATTGCTAACCTCGCAAATCTAGCATTACCCCCTCTACCAAATTTAATAGGAGAGCTCATCATTATTACAGCCATATTTAACTGATCCCCATGAACCCTAGCTATAACAGGAGCCGGGACATTAATTACCGCCGCTTACTCCCTTTACCTTTTTCTTATAACACAACGAGGCCCCCTGCCCACACACATTACAAATCTACAACCATTCCACACCCGAGAGCACCTGCTAATGATCCTTCATCTCCTACCAGTTATCCTTCTCATCACAAAGCCTGAATTAATATGAGGATGATGATACTGTAGATATAGTTTCAACAAAAACATTAGATTGTGGTTCTAAAAATAGAGGTTAAAACCCCCTTATCCACCGAGAGAGGCCAGAAGCAATGAGGACTGCTAATCCCCATCCCCGTGGTTAAACTCCATGGCTCACTCACGCTTCTAAAGGATAACAGCTCATCCATTGGTCTTAGGAACCAAAAACTCTTGGTGCAAATCCAAGTAGCAGCTATGACAAGCCTGGTAATAACATCTACCCTAATACTTATACTAGTAATTCTCATCTCCCCTTTACTAATGACACTAAACCCCAAACCACAAAAACCAGAATGAGCTCTAATACACGTCAAAATAGCCGTAAGCACCGCATTCTTTATTAGTTTAGTGCCACTCATAATCTTTCTAGACCAAGGTGCAGAAAGCATTATCACCAATTGAAATTGAATAAACATTATAACCTTCGACATTAACATTAGCTTTAAATTTGACCACTACTCCCTAATCTTCACCCCCATTGCCCTATTCGTAACCTGGTCAATTTTAGATTTCGCATCCTGATACATACACTCCGACCCAAATATAAACCGATTCTTTAAATATTTACTACTATTCCTAGTAACCATAATTATCCTAGTAACTGCTAACAACCTATTCCAACTATTCATTGGTTGAGAAGGCGTAGGCATCATATCATTCCTGCTAATCGGATGATGATACGGCCGAGCCGACGCTAACACAGCTGCCCTCCAAGCTGTGCTTTATAACCGAGTGGGAGATATTGGGTTAGTCCTATCAATTGCCTGAATTGCAATAAACCTCAACTCCTGAGAAATTTCACAAATCTTCCTATCCTCCAAAGATTTTGACATAACTCTCCCACTCATCGGCCTAATTGTGGCGGCTACGGGCAAATCAGCCCAATTTGGCCTCCACCCGTGACTCCCCTCAGCCATAGAAGGCCCAACTCCTGTGTCCGCCCTACTGCATTCAAGCACAATAGTCGTTGCCGGTATTTTTTTACTCATTCGACTCCACCCCTTAATAGAAAATAACCAACTGGCCTTAACCATCTGCCTATGCCTAGGAGCCCTCACCACCTTATTTACCGCCACCTGTGCCCTAACCCAAAATGATATCAAAAAAATCGTAGCTTTCTCAACATCCAGCCAACTAGGCCTAATAATAGTAACCATTGGATTAAATCAACCTCAACTGGCCTTCCTACATATTTGTACACACGCCTTTTTCAAAGCCATATTATTCCTCTGCTCAGGGTCAATTATTCACAGCCTAAATGATGAACAAGACATCCGAAAAATAGGCGGACTCCATAAATTAATGCCTTTCACTTCTACCTGCCTAACCATTGGAAGCCTCGCTCTTACAGGTACCCCCTTCCTAACAGGCTTCTTCTCAAAAGATGCTATCATTGAAGCCCTAAATATCTCCTACCTAAACGCCTGAGCCCTCACCTTAACATTAATCGCCACCTCCTTCACCGCCGTATACAGTTTCCGAGTAATCTTCTTCGTAACCATGGGCACCCCACGATTCGCATCACTATCCCCAATCAACGAAAACAACCCCGCAGTCATCAAACCCATTAAACGACTAGCCTGAGGAAGTATTATCGCAGGGTTAATCCTGACATTAAACTTCCTTCCCTCAAAAACACCAATCATAACGATACCCCCTGCCCTAAAACTTGCCGCTCTAACAGTAACCATCCTAGGAGTCTTAACCGCTATAGCCTTAACAAGCACAACCTCAAAACAATTTAAAATTATCCCAACCCTTGCACTTCACAACTTTTCTAATATGTTAGGATATTTTACTTCAATTGTCCACCGCATCACCCCAAAACTCAACTTATCACTAGGAAAACAAGCCATAAAATTAGACCGTCAATGACTGGAACTTGGCCCCAAAGGAATAACCCCAATCCATCACACACTATCATCCATGTTAGATAGCATTGACATCAACATTATCAAAATTTACCTAACAATCTACCTACTTACCACAGCCGTCATTATCACCATTCTGGCCGCACTTTAAACTGCTCGAAGTGCCCCTCGACCCAGCCCACGAGTAAGCTCTAATACCACAAATAAGCTCAGCAATAAAACCCAAGCACATACAACTAATATTCCTCCCCCCAAAGAATATATTAAAGCCACACCACTCATATCTCCCCGCAACATAAAAAACTCCTTAAACTCATCCACAACAACCCAGTAGCCCCCATGTCAGCCCCCACAAGACCATCACACTGCCACCCCTACCCCTACCAAATATGCCAAAACATAACCCTTCACCGAACCCTCCCCCCAAGTCTCCGGAAAAGGCTCAGCGGCCAAAGCTGCTGAATAAGCAAATACAACTAATATTCCTCCCAAATAAATCAAGAACAACAACAAAGACAACAATGAGCCCCCATGACCCACCAACACACCACAACCAACGCCTGCAGCCACCACTAAACCCAAAGCAGCAAAAATTGGAGCAGGATTAGAAGCAACCCCCACCAAACCCACCACTAAACTCAACAGAAACAAATTAAGAAGATAAGACATAATTCCCGCCCGGACTCTAACCGAGACTAATGGCTTGAAAACCCACCGTTGTCCTTCAACTACGAGAACCCAATGGTCACCCGAAAAACCCACCCCCTACTCAAAATTGTTAACAGCACCCTTATTGACCTCCCCGCCCCTTCAAACATTTCCGCATGATGAAATTTTGGCTCCCTTCTCCTTTTATGTTTAATTATACAAATTCTAACAGGACTATTCCTGGCTATACATTATACATCAGACATCTCCACAGCCTTCTCCTCTATTGTACACATCTGCCGCGACGTCAACTACGGATGAGTTATCCGTAATCTACATGCCAATGGAGCATCCTTCTTCTTCATCTGCATCTATCTGCACATCGGCCGAGGCCTTTACTACGGCTCCTATCTATATAAAGAAACATGAAATATTGGGGTAGTACTCCTACTACTAGTAATAATAACTGCCTTCGTAGGCTATGTTCTACCCTGAGGACAAATATCATTCTGAGGGGCCACAGTCATCACAAACCTACTCTCCGCTATCCCATATATTGGAGACATACTAGTACAATGAATCTGAGGGGGTTTCTCCATTGACAACGCAACTCTAACACGCTTCTTTGCATTCCACTTCCTCCTGCCATTTGCAGTTGTAGCCGCCACTGCTCTCCACGCCCTGTTTTTACATGAAACAGGGTCTAACAACCCCCTTGGTATCAACTCCGATACAGATAAAATTACATTCCACCCATACTTCTCATACAAAGACGTGCTAGGATTCGTGATCCTAATTACATTCCTAGCATCTCTAGCACTATTCTCCCCAAACCTTCTAGGAGACCCAGAAAACTTCACCCCTGCTAACCCCTTAGTAACACCACCACATATTAAACCAGAATGATACTTCCTATTTGCCTACGCCATCCTCCGATCAATTCCCAACAAACTAGGGGGAGTTCTAGCACTACTCTTTTCAATCCTAGTACTTATATTAGTCCCCCTTCTACATACATCAAAACAACAAGGATTGACCTTCCGACCCTTAACACAATTCCTATTCTGAACGCTAGTAGCAGACGTAATGATCCTAACATGAATTGGGGGAATACCTGTAGAACACCCATTCATTATTATTGGTCAAATTGCCTCCATCCTATACTTTGCCCTATTTTTATTCTTTAACCCATTAGCAGGTTGATTAGAAAACAAACTACTTAACTGAAATTGCCCTAGTAGCTTAGTGCTAAAGCACCGGTCTTGTAATCCGGAAATCGAAGGTTCAAATCCTCCCTAGCGCCCAGAAAAAAGAGATTTTAACTCCTACCCCTAACTCCCAAAGCTAGGATTCTAAATAAACTATTTTCTGTATGTATAATATTACATTATGGTATGATACATACTATGCATAATATTACATTATGGTATGATACATACTATGCATAATATTACATTATGGTATGATACATACTATGCATAATATTACATTATGGTATGATACATACTATGCATAATATTACATTATGGTATGATACATACTATGCATAATATTACATTATGGTATGATACATACTATGCATAATATTACATTATGGTATGATACATACTATGCATAATATTACATTATGGTATGATACATACTATGCATAATATTACATTATGGTATGATACATACTATGCATAATATTACATTATGGTATGATACATACTATGCATAATATTACATTATGGTATGATACATACTATGCATAATATTACATTATGGTATGATACATACTATGCATAATATTACATTATGGTATGATACATACTATGCATAATATTACATTATGGTATGATACATACTATGCATAATATTACATTATGGTATGATACATACTATGCATAATATTACATTATGGGTTAAATCAAAAATTTAATATTCCAAAGAAATTTAAATTAATCATTCACCTTAAATAATAAAATGAAATGATACTGAAACACATAGTAATGGAACACTCACAGATAAATTTTCTAAACCTGAGAGATTTATTAATCCTTAATTCAAGCTTGTAAACTGTTTCTATGTAAAATTAGCTTCTATAGAAGAACAAAAGTAAATGTAGTAAGAGATCACCATGGAATTTAATTAAATGCATATAGTCCTTGATATGGAAGACAACTATTGTGGGGGTTGTACAGAGTGAATTATTACTGGCATCTGGTTCCTATTTCAGGGCCATATATTGGATCATTCCCTTAAATTTGTATCGTAAACGGCATATGATTAATGGTGTATACCTGAATAAACCATGAACCCCCCATGCCAAGGCGTTCTTTCCAAAAGTGCATGGGGCCTTTTTTTTTTAGGTCACTTTCATTAGGCATATCCAAGTGTATGAGAATGTTAATTATTAAGATGGAACACTCAATTTTGAAATAAATAGAATAAATGTAATACTCTAATGACATACCTGAAGAAATTACAATAATTTATATCAAGTACATAAAGATATTATTACTATCCCATACTATCTAAGATTACCCCCTCTTTCGGTTTTTGCTCGACAAACCCCCCTACCCCCCTACGCCGAGAGAACCTTAATATTCCTGTCAAACCCCAAAACCAGGTAAGACTCGATCAGCGCAATCAACAAGTGGGTGTGTGTGTTGTCATATATATTGTTATCAAATCACACTATATAGCTAGTGTAGCTTAAACAAAGCATAACACTGAAGATGTTAAGATGAACCCTAGAAAGTTCCACAGGCACAAAGGTTTGGTCCTGACTTTACTATCAGCTTTAGCCCAACTTATACATGCAAGTATCCGCGCCCCTGTGAGAATGCCCTCAATCCCCCGCCCGGGGACGAGGAGCAGGCATCAGGCACGAAATACCAGCCCAAGACGCCTTGCTATGCCACACCCCCAAGGGAATTCAGCAGTAATAGACATTAAGCCATAAGTGAAAACTTGACTTAGTCAGGGTTAAAAGGGTCGGTAAAATTCGTGCCAGCCACCGCGGTTATACGAAAGACCCTAGTTGATATACACGGCGTAAGGGGTGGTTAGGGAATAAATTAAAATAAAGCCAAAGACCTCCTAAGCCGTCATACGCATTCTGGAGGCACGAAGCCCCAACACGAAAGTAGCTTTACCTGAATCTTACCTGACCCCACGAAAGCTAAGAAACAAACTGGGATTAGATACCCCACTATGCTTAGCCCTAAACCTAGATATTACTTTACAAAAATATCCGCCAGGGTACTACGAGCACAGCTTAAAACCCAAAGGACTTGGCGGTGCCTCAGATCCACCTAGAGGAGCCTGTTCTAGAACCGATAACCCCCGTTAAACCTTACCATCCCTTGTTTAACCCGCCTATATACCGCCGTCGTCAGCTTACCCTGTGAAGGATAAACAGTAAGCAAAATGGGCAAACCCCAAAACGTCAGGTCGAGGTGTAGCGTACGAGATGGAAAGAAATGGGCTACATTTTCTAACACAGAATACTACGAACGGCGCCTTGAAACAAGCGCCCGAAGGCGGATTTAGCAGTAAAAAGCAAGCAGAGTGTCCTTTTGAATTAGGCTCTGAGGCGCGCACACACCGCCCGTCACTCTCCCCTCCAACTAATCACAACACCATTCCTAATAACCAATACTAAAACACGGGGAGGCAAGTCGTAACATGGTAAGTGTACCGGAAGGTGCACTTGGAATAACCAGGACGTGGCTGAGATAGTTAAGCATCTCCCTTACACCGAGAAGACATCCATGCAAGTTGGATCGTCCTGAGCTAAACAGCTAGCTTAAACAGTTAAACTGCCCTACCAACATTAACAAGTTTCAAAAACCCCATACAGCACAACTAAAACATTCTCCCGCCCTAGTACGAGTGACGAAAAAGGCATCCATTAAGCAATAAAAAAGTACCGCAAGGGAAAGCTGAAAGAGAAATGAAATAAACCATTAAAGCCTAACAAAGCAGAGTCTAACCCTCGTACCTTTTGCATCATGATTTAGCTAGTCATTCTGAGCAAAGCGCACTTTAGTTCAGACCCCCGAAACTAAGTGAGCTACCCCGAGATAGCCTGTTTTTCAGGGCCAACCCGTCTCTGTGGCAAAAGAGTGGGAAGATCCCCGGGTAGCGGTGACAGACCTACCGAACTTAGTTATAGCTGGTTGCCTGAGAAATGGATAGAAGTTCAGCCTCGCACTCCTCAAATCATATTAAGTTTTACTAAATTAAGAATTAGAGAAAAATGTGAGAGTTAGTCAAGGGGGGTACAGCCCCCTTGAAACCGGACACAACCTTACCAGGAGGTTAAAGATCAAACTAAACAAGATTATCGCTTAAGTGGGCCTAAAAGCAGCCACCTAAACAGAAAGCGTTAAAGCTCGGGCGAACCAAAATCTATTATACAGACATATTATCTTAAACCCCTAAAATTATCAGGCCTTTCCATGCCAACATGGAAGTGATACTGCTAAAATGAGTAATAAGAAGGAATCACCTTCTCCAGACCCCAAGTGTAAACTAGATCGGACCAACCACTAGTTATTAACGAACCCAATCCAAGAGGGTATTGTGACCAAAAAAATTATCAAGAAAACCTCACAAACCACAATCGTTAACCCCACACTGGAGGGCTTTACAAGGAAAGACTAAAAGAAGAGGAAGGAACTCGGCAAACACAAGCCTCGCCTGTTTACCAAAAACATCGCCTCCCGCAAAAACCACAATGTATAGGAGGTCTTGCCTGCCCAGTGACTACAAGTTAAACGGCCGCGGTATTTTGACCGTGCAAAGGTAGCGCAATCACTTGTCTTTTAAATGAAGACCTGTATGAATGGTGGAACGAGGGCTTAACTGTCTCCCCCTTCAAGTCAATGAAATTGATCTCCCCGTGCAGAAGCGGGCATAATAATACAAGACGAGAAGACCCTTTGGAGCTTGAGATGCAAGACCAACTATGTCAAGAGACCTTAAAAGAATTAAACTAAATAGTAACTGGCCCTCATCTTCGGTTGGGGCGACCACGGGAGACAACAAAGCTCCCACGCAGACTGGGGAAACCCCTAAAACTAAGAGAGACATCTCTAAGTCGCAGAATATCTGACTAAAAAGATCCGGCTTCCTGCCGATCAACGGACCAAGTTACCCTAGGGATAACAGCGCAATCCCCTTCCAGAGTCCATATCGACAAGGGGGTTTACGACCTCGATGTTGGATCAGGACATCCTAATGGTGCAGCCGCTATTAAGGGTTCGTTTGTTCAACGATTAAAGTCCTACGTGATCTGAGTTCAGACCGGAGCAATCCAGGTCAGTTTCTATCTGTAATGCCATTCTTCCTAGTACGAAAGGACCGGAAAAATAAGGCCCATGTTTTAAACACGCCCTATCCCCATCTAATGAAATCAACTAAACTAGACAAAAGGAGAGCACAACCTAAAAATTCAAGATAAGAATTTACTAAGGTGGCAGAGCCTGGTAAATGCAAAAGGCCTAAGCCCTTTCCCCCGAAGGTTCAAATCCTTCCCTTAGTTATGCTAATCTTATTAACACATGTAATCAACCCACTAGCCTACATCGTCCCCGTCCTACTAGCAGTAGCTTTCCTAACTCTCATCGAACGAAAAGTCCTAGGATATATACAACTACGAAAAGGTCCAAACATTGTAGGACCCTATGGACTTCTACAGCCTATCGCAGATGGAGTTAAACTATTCATTAAAGAACCAATCCGCCCTTCCACCTCTTCCCCCTTTTTATTTTTAGCCACACCAATATTGGCTTTAACCCTTGCTCTTACCCTTTGAGCACCAATGCCAATCCCTTATCCAGTAATTGACCTAAACCTAGGCATCCTATTTATCCTCGCCATCTCCAGCCTTGCTGTTTACTCTATTCTAGGCTCAGGATGAGCATCCAATTCCAAATACGCACTAATTGGAGCCCTACGGGCCGTAGCCCAAACCATCTCATATGAAGTAAGCCTAGGCCTAATCCTACTATCAATCATCGTACTCACAGGAGGCTTCACACTACAAATATTCAACACCACCCAAGAAGCCACCTGACTTCTACTACCAGCCTGGCCACTAGCCGCTATATGATACATCTCCACCCTAGCAGAGACTAACCGAGCCCCTTTTGACCTCACAGAAGGAGAGTCAGAACTAGTTTCAGGCTTTAATGTAGAATATGCTGGAGGGCCTTTCGCACTGTTTTTCCTAGCCGAATATGCCAACATCCTACTAATAAACACTCTTTCAGCCATCTTATTCTTAGGGGCATCCCACATCCCAACAATACCAGAACTGACTTCTACTAACATTATAACAAAAGCTGCCCTTCTATCCATATTATTCCTGTGAGTCCGGGCCTCTTATCCGCGATTCCGATATGACCAGCTTATACATCTCGTATGAAAAAATTTCCTGCCCCTCACACTGGCGCTAATTCTACTACATGTTGCCCTACCAATCGCATTCGCAGGACTCCCCCCTCAACTATAGCACTATAAGGAGCTGTGCCTGAATGCCAAAGGACCACTTTGATAGAGTGACTTATGGAGGCTAAAATCCTCCCGGCTCCTTAGAAAGAAAGGACTCGAACCCATATTCTGGAGATCAAAACTCCAAGTGTTTCCACTACACCACTTTCTAGTAAGATCAGCTAAATTAAGCTTTTGGGCCCATACCCCAAAAATGTAGGTTAAACTCCTTCTCTTACTAATGAACCCTTACATTCTAGCAATCTTCCTTTCAAGTTTAGGCCTTGGCACAACCCTCACCTTTGCCAGCTCCCACTGACTGCTAGCCTGAATAGGACTTGAAATCAATACCCTAGCCATCCTTCCCCTCATAGCCCAACAACATCACCCCCGAGCAGTAGAAGCCACAACCAAATATTTCCTTGCCCAAGCAACCGCAGCAGCAACCATTCTATTTGCAAGCACCACAAATGCCTGAATTATAGGAGAATGAAATATTAACCATCTCTCTCACCCTATCGCAGTTACAATTGTTACAATAGCCCTAGCACTAAAAGTAGGCCTGGCCCCTATACACTTCTGAATACCAGCAGTATTACAAGGACTAGACCTTACGACAGGACTAATCATAGCCACCTGACAAAAACTAGCACCATTCGCACTACTAATCCAAATTGCCCCATTTTCACCCCCAGCTTTACTAACTACCCTAGGCCTATTATCAACCCTTGTAGGAGGATGAGGGGGACTAAACCAAACCCAACTACGAAAAATTTTAGCTTACTCATCAATTGCACACCTAGGATGAATAATTGTTATCCTACAATTTATACCCCAACTCACCCTACTAACACTAGGCATTTACATTGCCATAACAAGCGCAACCTTCCTGACATTCAAATTTATATCAACAACAAAAATCAATACATTAGCATTAGCCTGAACCAAAACGCCAACCATCACAACAACAGCAGCCCTAATTCTCCTATCACTAGGGGGTCTCCCCCCTATGACCGGATTCATACCAAAATGATTGATCCTACAAGAAATGACAAAACAAGGCCTCCCCCTAACCGCAACCATCCTTGCCCTTAGCGCCCTCCTAAGCCTATATTTTTACCTGCGCCTCTGCTATGCAATAACCTTAACAATTTCACCTAATACAAACAATGCCACAACCCCCTGACGCTTGCCAAACACCCAAACAAGCCTTCCCCTAGCTATTCTCACAACTGCAGCCCTCACATTACTTCCCCTCACCCCAGCAACCCAGGCACTAATCCACTAGGGATTTAGGATAACCCAGACCAATAGCCTTCAAAGCTTTAAGCAGGAGTGAAAATCTCCTAATCCATGAATAAGACTTGCAGGACTTTATCCCACATCTTCTGAATGCAACCCAGACACTTTAATTAAGCTAAAGCCTTTCTAGATGAGAAGGCCTCGATCCTACAATATCTTAGTTAACAGCTAAGCGCTCAAACCAGCGAGCATTCATCTATCTTTCCCCGCCGTCTAGGGCAGCAAGGCGGGGAAAGCCCCGGCGGGGAATTAGCCTGCGTCTTTGGATTTGCAATCCAATATGTTATACACCACGGAGCTTTGATAGGAAGAGGACTTGAACCTCTGTTTATGGCGCTACAAACCACCGCCTAACCCTCGGCCATCCTACCTGTGACGATCACACGCTGATTTTTCTCCACTAACCACAAAGACATTGGCACCCTCTACCTTGTGTTTGGTGCCTGAGCCGGTATAGTTGGTACCGCCCTTAGCTTATTAATTCGAGCAGAGTTAAGCCAACCCGGAGCCTTGCTAGGCGACGACCAGATTTATAATGTTATTGTTACCGCACACGCCTTCGTAATAATTTTCTTTATAGTAATACCAATTATGATTGGAGGGTTCGGAAATTGACTAGTTCCTCTTATGATTGGAGCACCAGACATAGCATTCCCCCGAATAAACAACATAAGTTTTTGACTTCTTCCCCCTTCCTTTCTTCTCCTGCTAGCCTCTTCTGGGGTAGAAGCAGGGGCAGGTACAGGATGAACAGTATACCCCCCTCTTGCTGGTAACCTTGCCCACGCGGGGGCCTCTGTTGATTTGACTATCTTCTCCCTACACCTGGCCGGTGTCTCTTCGATCCTAGGGGCAATCAATTTTATTACAACAATTATCAATATGAAACCGCCAGCCATTTCACAGTACCAAACACCCCTATTTGTCTGAGCAGTCCTAATTACAGCCGTTCTGCTACTGCTGGCGCTCCCTGTTTTAGCTGCAGGAATTACAATACTATTAACAGACCGTAATCTAAACACTACCTTCTTTGACCCCGCAGGGGGAGGAGATCCAATTCTATACCAACATCTGTTTTGATTCTTTGGGCATCCAGAAGTTTATATTCTAATTTTACCAGGCTTTGGAATGATCTCCCACATTGTAGCCTACTATGCCGGTAAAAAAGAACCATTCGGCTACATAGGTATAGTATGAGCTATAATGGCTATTGGACTACTAGGCTTTATCGTGTGAGCTCATCACATATTTACAGTAGGAATGGACGTAGACACACGAGCATATTTTACATCCGCCACAATAATTATTGCAATTCCTACCGGAGTAAAAGTCTTTAGTTGACTAGCCACTCTTCACGGCGGATCAATTAAATGAGAAACCCCCCTTCTATGAGCCCTAGGATTTATTTTCCTCTTTACAGTAGGAGGCCTGACAGGGATTGTATTAGCCAATTCTTCCATCGATATTGTTCTGCATGACACCTATTATGTAGTAGCCCACTTCCATTACGTTTTATCAATGGGTGCTGTCTTCGCCATTATAGGAGCCTTCGTACATTGATTTCCCTTATTTACAGGATATACACTACACAGCACCTGAACAAAAATCCATTTTGGAGTAATGTTTGTGGGAGTTAACCTCACCTTCTTCCCACAACACTTCCTAGGATTAGCAGGAATGCCACGACGTTATTCAGACTACCCAGATGCCTACACCCTTTGAAATACCGTCTCCTCAATTGGCTCCCTAATGTCTTTAGTAGCAGTAATTATATTCCTGTTTATCTTATGAGAAGCATTCGCTGCTAAACGAGAAGTATTAGCTGTTGAACTAACCGCCACCAATGTAGAATGACTACATGGATGTCCCCCTCCTTACCACACGTTTGAAGAGCCCGCATTTGTGCAAGTCCAATCAAACTAACGAGAAAGGAAGGAATTGAACCCCCGTAAACTAGTTTCAAGCCAGTCACATAACCACTCTGTCACTTTCTTCTATGAGATGCTAGTAAAACGGAATTACACTGCCTTGTCGAGGCAGAATTGCAGGTTAAAACCCTGCGTATCTTAAGCCTCACGGCTTAATGGCACATCCCTCACAACTAGGATTCCAAGACGCGGCCTCGCCTGTAATAGAAGAACTTCTACATTTCCACGACCATGCTCTAATAATTGTATTCCTAATTAGCACCTTGGTCTTATATATTATTGTTGTAATGGTTTCTACAAAACTTACTAATAAATACATCTTAGACTCCCAAGAAATCGAAATCGTTTGAACAATTCTCCCAGCAGTAATTCTAGTGTTAATTGCACTTCCTTCTCTCCGAATCCTGTACCTAATAGATGAAGTCAACGACCCCCATCTAACAGTAAAAGCCATAGGCCATCAATGATACTGGAGCTACGAATATACAGACTATGAAGATCTAGCCTTCGACTCATATATGGTACCAACCCAAGACCTGGCTCCAGGACAATTTCGCCTGCTCGAAACAGACCATCGCATGGTAATCCCAATAGAATCACCAGTCCGAGTGCTAGTATCAGCCGAAGATGTAATTCACTCTTGAGCCGTCCCTGCCCTAGGCGTTAAGATAGATGCTATCCCAGGACGCCTAAACCAAACAGCCTTTATTGCCTCTCGTCCCGGAGTATTCTACGGACAATGCTCTGAGATCTGTGGAGCCAATCACAGCTTTATGCCAATCGTAGTAGAAGCCGTCCCGCTAGAACACTTTGAAAACTGATCCTCCCTTATGCTTGAAGACGCCTCACTGGGAAGCTAAACTGGGATTAGCGTTAGCCTTTTAAGCTAAAAATTGGTGACTCCCAACCACCCCTAGTGATATGCCACAATTAAATCCAGCCCCTTGATTCGCTATTCTAGTATTCTCATGACTTGTCTTCCTGACAGTAATTCCAAACAAAGTATTAAACCACACCTTCCCAAATGAACTAACAACCATTGATGCCCAAGACCTCAAAACGACAACCTGAAACTGACCATGGCACTAAACCTGTTTGATCAATTTATGAGCCCCTCATACCTAGGTATCCCCCTAATTGCAATCGCACTCACACTTCCATGAATTCTTGTTCCTTCGCCCTCAAAACGATGACAAGACAACCGCCTAGTTACACTACAAAATTGATTTATTAAAACTTTTACACAACAACTACTCACGCCCCTAAATCCCGGAGGACACAAATGAGCCCTTATTTTAACATCCCTAATAATTTTCCTCTTAACCCTTAACATCCTTGGGCTCCTTCCTTATACCTTCACCCCAACAACTCAACTTTCCCTAAACATAGGCCTAGCCGTACCATTCTGACTTGCCACAGTAATTATTGGACTACGAAACCAGCCCACTGCAGCCCTAGGACACCTTCTACCAGAAGGAACCCCCATCCTACTTATCCCTATCCTAATTATTATCGAAACTATCAGCTTATTTATTCGACCTTTGGCCTTAGGAGTACGACTAACAGCTAATCTAACAGCTGGTCATCTATTGATTCAACTTATCTCCACAGCAACCTTTGTACTATTACCAATAACAGCAACAGCAGCCATCTTTACCGCCACTCTTCTAGCCCTTCTTACCCTACTAGAGGTAGCAGTAGCTATAATTCAAGCTTATGTATTTGTTCTACTACTAAGCCTTTACTTACAAGAAAACGTCTAATGGCCCACCAAGCACACGCATATCACATGGTTGACCCAAGTCCATGGCCTCTAACAGGCGCAGTAGCTGCTCTCCTAATGACATCAGGCCTTGCTATCTGATTTCACTTCCACTCAACCACATTAATAACACTAGGTTTAATTCTGCTACTACTCACAATGTATCAATGATGACGGGATATTATCCGAGAAGGAACCTTCCAAGGACATCATACACCTCCGGTCCAAAAAGGCCTACGATACGGAATAATCTTATTTATCACATCTGAAGTCTTCTTCTTTCTTGGATTCTTCTGAGCTTTCTACCACGCCAGCCTTGCCCCAACCCCAGAACTCGGAGGATGCTGACCTCCAACAGGTATTGTTACCTTAGACCCTTTCGAAGTCCCTCTACTTAATACTGCGGTCCTACTAGCATCAGGCGTAACAGTAACCTGGGCCCACCACAGCCTTATAGAAGGAGGACGAAAACAAGCCATCCAATCTCTTACCCTAACCATTCTCCTGGGATTCTACTTCACTGCCCTCCAAGCCATAGAATACTATGAAGCCCCTTTTACAATTGCAGACGGCGTTTATGGCTCAACATTCTTTGTAGCAACAGGTTTCCACGGACTACACGTTATTATTGGCTCTACCTTCCTTGCAGTATGCCTACTCCGACAAATCCTATTCCATTTTACATCAGAACATCACTTTGGATTTGAAGCAGCTGCCTGATACTGACACTTCGTAGACGTCGTGTGACTATTCCTATACGTCTCCATCTACTGATGAGGATCTTATCTTTCTAGTATGAACGTTAGTACGAGTGACTTCCAATCACCTAGTCTTGGTTAAAGCCCAAGGAAAGATAATGAATTTAACCCTATTTATCCTAATCATTACCCTCGCCCTTTCAATAATCCTGGCATTAGTATCATTTTGATTACCCCAAATGAGCCCAGACGCAGAAAAACTATCCCCTTATGAATGCGGGTTTGACCCTTTAGGGTCCGCACGCCTGCCTTTCTCCCTCCGCTTCTTCCTGGTAGCTATCTTATTTCTACTATTTGATCTAGAAATTGCCCTACTACTTCCTCTACCATGAGGCAACCAACTACCTAACCCCCTCGACACATTTATTTGGGCCGCAGCTGTTCTTGTGCTCCTTACCCTTGGACTAATTTATGAATGAATTCAAGGAGGCCTAGAATGAGCTGAATAGGCGGTTAGTCCAAAATAAGACCTTTGATTTCGGCTCAGAAAACCGTGGTTTAAATCCACGACCGCCTTATGACACCCGTACACTTTAGCTTCACCTCAGCATTCATTCTCGGACTTATAGGCCTCGCATTTCACCGCACCCATCTCCTATCCGCACTTCTATGCCTTGAAGGCATAATATTATCACTATTCATTGCCCTCGCCTTATGGGCACTCCAGCTAGAATCTACTGCCTTCTCTGCAGCCCCTATGCTTCTTTTAGCCTTTTCAGCCTGTGAAGCCAGCGCAGGTCTAGCCCTCCTAGTTGCCACAGCCCGTACCCACGGAACAGACCGCCTCCAAGCCATAAACCTCTTACAATGCTAAAAGTATTAATCCCTACAATCATGCTTTTTCCTACAATCTGACTAGTCCCATCAAAATGACTATGACCTTCTACAACTGCCCACAGCATGCTCATTGCCCTAATTAGCCTAACTTGGCTAAAATGAAACACAGAAACAGGGTGAACCACCTCCAACCTTTATATAGGAACAGATCCTCTCTCAACCCCTCTGCTCGTCCTGACCTGCTGACTCCTCCCCCTAATAATTTTAGCCAGCCAAAACCATGTAACTCCTGAGCCAATAAGCCGCCAACGAATATATATTACCCTTTTAACCTCTCTTCAAACCTTCTTAATCATAGCATTTGGGGCCACCGAAATCATTATATTTTACATCATATTTGAAGCAACCCTTATCCCAACCCTAATAATTATTACTCGATGAGGAAATCAGACCGAACGCCTAAATGCAGGCACATATTTCTTGTTTTATACCCTGGCGGGGTCTCTCCCCCTGCTCGTAGCTCTGCTCCTCCTTCATCACAACACAGGAACATTGTCCATACTAATTCTACAATATACACAACCACTGACCCTTATCTCTTGAGGAGATAAAATCTGATGAGCAGGGTGCCTAATCGCATTTCTAGTAAAAATACCACTATATGGCGTACATCTTTGACTACCGAAAGCGCATGTAGAAGCCCCTGTAGCAGGGTCTATAGTACTAGCTGCAATCTTACTAAAACTTGGCGGCTACGGAATAATACGAATAATAATTATATTAGACCCCCTTTCTAAAGAAATAGCATACCCGTTCATCATCCTCGCACTCTGAGGTATTATCATAACAGGATCTATCTGCTTACGACAGACAGACCTAAAATCCCTCATTGCATACTCATCCGTTAGCCACATAGGCCTGGTTGCAGGAGGAATCCTTATCCAAACCCCATGAGGCTTTACCGGAGCAATTATCCTAATAATCGCCCACGGCCTGGTTTCCTCCGCACTATTCTGCCTTGCAAATACAGCCTATGAACGAACCCACAGCCGAACAATAGTATTAGCCCGAGGCCTCCAAATAATTTTTCCCTTGACCGCTGTCTGATGATTTATTGCTAACCTCGCAAATCTAGCATTACCCCCTCTACCAAATTTAATAGGAGAGCTCATCATTATTACAGCCATATTTAACTGATCCCCATGAACCCTAGCTATAACAGGAGCCGGGACATTAATTACCGCCGCTTACTCCCTTTACCTTTTTCTTATAACACAACGAGGCCCCCTGCCCACACACATTACAAATCTACAACCATTCCACACCCGAGAGCACCTGCTAATGATCCTTCATCTCCTACCAGTTATCCTTCTCATCACAAAGCCTGAATTAATATGAGGATGATGATACTGTAGATATAGTTTCAACAAAAACATTAGATTGTGGTTCTAAAAATAGAGGTTAAAACCCCCTTATCCACCGAGAGAGGCCAGAAGCAATGAGGACTGCTAATCCCCATCCCCGTGGTTAAACTCCATGGCTCACTCACGCTTCTAAAGGATAACAGCTCATCCATTGGTCTTAGGAACCAAAAACTCTTGGTGCAAATCCAAGTAGCAGCTATGACAAGCCTGGTAATAACATCTACCCTAATACTTATACTAGTAATTCTCATCTCCCCTTTACTAATGACACTAAACCCCAAACCACAAAAACCAGAATGAGCTCTAATACACGTCAAAATAGCCGTAAGCACCGCATTCTTTATTAGTTTAGTGCCACTCATAATCTTTCTAGACCAAGGTGCAGAAAGCATTATCACCAATTGAAATTGAATAAACATTATAACCTTCGACATTAACATTAGCTTTAAATTTGACCACTACTCCCTAATCTTCACCCCCATTGCCCTATTCGTAACCTGGTCAATTTTAGATTTCGCATCCTGATACATACACTCCGACCCAAATATAAACCGATTCTTTAAATATTTACTACTATTCCTAGTAACCATAATTATCCTAGTAACTGCTAACAACCTATTCCAACTATTCATTGGTTGAGAAGGCGTAGGCATCATATCATTCCTGCTAATCGGATGATGATACGGCCGAGCCGACGCTAACACAGCTGCCCTCCAAGCTGTGCTTTATAACCGAGTGGGAGATATTGGGTTAGTCCTATCAATTGCCTGAATTGCAATAAACCTCAACTCCTGAGAAATTTCACAAATCTTCCTATCCTCCAAAGATTTTGACATAACTCTCCCACTCATCGGCCTAATTGTGGCGGCTACGGGCAAATCAGCCCAATTTGGCCTCCACCCGTGACTCCCCTCAGCCATAGAAGGCCCAACTCCTGTGTCCGCCCTACTGCATTCAAGCACAATAGTCGTTGCCGGTATTTTTTTACTCATTCGACTCCACCCCTTAATAGAAAATAACCAACTGGCCTTAACCATCTGCCTATGCCTAGGAGCCCTCACCACCTTATTTACCGCCACCTGTGCCCTAACCCAAAATGATATCAAAAAAATCGTAGCTTTCTCAACATCCAGCCAACTAGGCCTAATAATAGTAACCATTGGATTAAATCAACCTCAACTGGCCTTCCTACATATTTGTACACACGCCTTTTTCAAAGCCATATTATTCCTCTGCTCAGGGTCAATTATTCACAGCCTAAATGATGAACAAGACATCCGAAAAATAGGCGGACTCCATAAATTAATGCCTTTCACTTCTACCTGCCTAACCATTGGAAGCCTCGCTCTTACAGGTACCCCCTTCCTAACAGGCTTCTTCTCAAAAGATGCTATCATTGAAGCCCTAAATATCTCCTACCTAAACGCCTGAGCCCTCACCTTAACATTAATCGCCACCTCCTTCACCGCCGTATACAGTTTCCGAGTAATCTTCTTCGTAACCATGGGCACCCCACGATTCGCATCACTATCCCCAATCAACGAAAACAACCCCGCAGTCATCAAACCCATTAAACGACTAGCCTGAGGAAGTATTATCGCAGGGTTAATCCTGACATTAAACTTCCTTCCCTCAAAAACACCAATCATAACGATACCCCCTGCCCTAAAACTTGCCGCTCTAACAGTAACCATCCTAGGAGTCTTAACCGCTATAGCCTTAACAAGCACAACCTCAAAACAATTTAAAATTATCCCAACCCTTGCACTTCACAACTTTTCTAATATGTTAGGATATTTTACTTCAATTGTCCACCGCATCACCCCAAAACTCAACTTATCACTAGGAAAACAAGCCATAAAATTAGACCGTCAATGACTGGAACTTGGCCCCAAAGGAATAACCCCAATCCATCACACACTATCATCCATGTTAGATAGCATTGACATCAACATTATCAAAATTTACCTAACAATCTACCTACTTACCACAGCCGTCATTATCACCATTCTGGCCGCACTTTAAACTGCTCGAAGTGCCCCTCGACCCAGCCCACGAGTAAGCTCTAATACCACAAATAAGCTCAGCAATAAAACCCAAGCACATACAACTAATATTCCTCCCCCCAAAGAATATATTAAAGCCACACCACTCATATCTCCCCGCAACATAAAAAACTCCTTAAACTCATCCACAACAACCCAGTAGCCCCCATGTCAGCCCCCACAAGACCATCACACTGCCACCCCTACCCCTACCAAATATGCCAAAACATAACCCTTCACCGAACCCTCCCCCCAAGTCTCCGGAAAAGGCTCAGCGGCCAAAGCTGCTGAATAAGCAAATACAACTAATATTCCTCCCAAATAAATCAAGAACAACAACAAAGACAACAATGAGCCCCCATGACCCACCAACACACCACAACCAACGCCTGCAGCCACCACTAAACCCAAAGCAGCAAAAATTGGAGCAGGATTAGAAGCAACCCCCACCAAACCCACCACTAAACTCAACAGAAACAAATTAAGAAGATAAGACATAATTCCCGCCCGGACTCTAACCGAGACTAATGGCTTGAAAACCCACCGTTGTCCTTCAACTACGAGAACCCAATGGTCACCCGAAAAACCCACCCCCTACTCAAAATTGTTAACAGCACCCTTATTGACCTCCCCGCCCCTTCAAACATTTCCGCATGATGAAATTTTGGCTCCCTTCTCCTTTTATGTTTAATTATACAAATTCTAACAGGACTATTCCTGGCTATACATTATACATCAGACATCTCCACAGCCTTCTCCTCTATTGTACACATCTGCCGCGACGTCAACTACGGATGAGTTATCCGTAATCTACATGCCAATGGAGCATCCTTCTTCTTCATCTGCATCTATCTGCACATCGGCCGAGGCCTTTACTACGGCTCCTATCTATATAAAGAAACATGAAATATTGGGGTAGTACTCCTACTACTAGTAATAATAACTGCCTTCGTAGGCTATGTTCTACCCTGAGGACAAATATCATTCTGAGGGGCCACAGTCATCACAAACCTACTCTCCGCTATCCCATATATTGGAGACATACTAGTACAATGAATCTGAGGGGGTTTCTCCATTGACAACGCAACTCTAACACGCTTCTTTGCATTCCACTTCCTCCTGCCATTTGCAGTTGTAGCCGCCACTGCTCTCCACGCCCTGTTTTTACATGAAACAGGGTCTAACAACCCCCTTGGTATCAACTCCGATACAGATAAAATTACATTCCACCCATACTTCTCATACAAAGACGTGCTAGGATTCGTGATCCTAATTACATTCCTAGCATCTCTAGCACTATTCTCCCCAAACCTTCTAGGAGACCCAGAAAACTTCACCCCTGCTAACCCCTTAGTAACACCACCACATATTAAACCAGAATGATACTTCCTATTTGCCTACGCCATCCTCCGATCAATTCCCAACAAACTAGGGGGAGTTCTAGCACTACTCTTTTCAATCCTAGTACTTATATTAGTCCCCCTTCTACATACATCAAAACAACAAGGATTGACCTTCCGACCCTTAACACAATTCCTATTCTGAACGCTAGTAGCAGACGTAATGATCCTAACATGAATTGGGGGAATACCTGTAGAACACCCATTCATTATTATTGGTCAAATTGCCTCCATCCTATACTTTGCCCTATTTTTATTCTTTAACCCATTAGCAGGTTGATTAGAAAACAAACTACTTAACTGAAATTGCCCTAGTAGCTTAGTGCTAAAGCACCGGTCTTGTAATCCGGAAATCGAAGGTTCAAATCCTCCCTAGCGCCCAGAAAAAAGAGATTTTAACTCCTACCCCTAACTCCCAAAGCTAGGATTCTAAATAAACTATTTTCTGTATGTATAATATTACATTATGGTATGATACATACTATGCATAATATTACATTATGGTATGATACATACTATGCATAATATTACATTATGGTATGATACATACTATGCATAATATTACATTATGGTATGATACATACTATGCATAATATTACATTATGGTATGATACATACTATGCATAATATTACATTATGGTATGATACATACTATGCATAATATTACATTATGGTATGATACATACTATGCATAATATTACATTATGGTATGATACATACTATGCATAATATTACATTATGGTATGATACATACTATGCATAATATTACATTATGGTATGATACATACTATGCATAATATTACATTATGGTATGATACATACTATGCATAATATTACATTATGGGTTAAATCAAAAATTTAATATTCCAAAGAAATTTAAATTAATCATTCACCTTAAATAATAAAATGAAATGATACTGAAACACATAGTAATGGAACACTCACAGATAAATTTTCTAAACCTGAGAGATTTATTAATCCTTAATTCAAGCTTGTAAACTGTTTCTATGTAAAATTAGCTTCTATAGAAGAACAAAAGTAAATGTAGTAAGAGATCACCATGGAATTTAATTAAATGCATATAGTCCTTGATATGGAAGACAACTATTGTGGGGGTTGTACAGAGTGAATTATTACTGGCATCTGGTTCCTATTTCAGGGCCATATATTGGATCATTCCCTTAAATTTGTATCGTAAACGGCATATGATTAATGGTGTATACCTGAATAAACCATGAACCCCCCATGCCAAGGCGTTCTTTCCAAAAGTGCATGGGGCCTTTTTTTTTTAGGTCACTTTCATTAGGCATATCCAAGTGTATGAGAATGTTAATTATTAAGATGGAACACTCAATTTTGAAATAAATAGAATAAATGTAATACTCTAATGACATACCTGAAGAAATTACAATAATTTATATCAAGTACATAAAGATATTATTACTATCCCATACTATCTAAGATTACCCCCTCTTTCGGTTTTTGCTCGACAAACCCCCCTACCCCCCTACGCCGAGAGAACCTTAATATTCCTGTCAAACCCCAAAACCAGGTAAGACTCGATCAGCGCAATCAACAAGTGGGTGTGTGTGTTGTCATATATATTGTTATCAAATCACACTATATAGCTAGTGTAGCTTAAACAAAGCATAACACTGAAGATGTTAAGATGAACCCTAGAAAGTTCCACAGGCACAAAGGTTTGGTCCTGACTTTACTATCAGCTTTAGCCCAACTTATACATGCAAGTATCCGCGCCCCTGTGAGAATGCCCTCAATCCCCCGCCCGGGGACGAGGAGCAGGCATCAGGCACGAAATACCAGCCCAAGACGCCTTGCTATGCCACACCCCCAAGGGAATTCAGCAGTAATAGACATTAAGCCATAAGTGAAAACTTGACTTAGTCAGGGTTAAAAGGGTCGGTAAAATTCGTGCCAGCCACCGCGGTTATACGAAAGACCCTAGTTGATATACACGGCGTAAGGGGTGGTTAGGGAATAAATTAAAATAAAGCCAAAGACCTCCTAAGCCGTCATACGCATTCTGGAGGCACGAAGCCCCAACACGAAAGTAGCTTTACCTGAATCTTACCTGACCCCACGAAAGCTAAGAAACAAACTGGGATTAGATACCCCACTATGCTTAGCCCTAAACCTAGATATTACTTTACAAAAATATCCGCCAGGGTACTACGAGCACAGCTTAAAACCCAAAGGACTTGGCGGTGCCTCAGATCCACCTAGAGGAGCCTGTTCTAGAACCGATAACCCCCGTTAAACCTTACCATCCCTTGTTTAACCCGCCTATATACCGCCGTCGTCAGCTTACCCTGTGAAGGATAAACAGTAAGCAAAATGGGCAAACCCCAAAACGTCAGGTCGAGGTGTAGCGTACGAGATGGAAAGAAATGGGCTACATTTTCTAACACAGAATACTACGAACGGCGCCTTGAAACAAGCGCCCGAAGGCGGATTTAGCAGTAAAAAGCAAGCAGAGTGTCCTTTTGAATTAGGCTCTGAGGCGCGCACACACCGCCCGTCACTCTCCCCTCCAACTAATCACAACACCATTCCTAATAACCAATACTAAAACACGGGGAGGCAAGTCGTAACATGGTAAGTGTACCGGAAGGTGCACTTGGAATAACCAGGACGTGGCTGAGATAGTTAAGCATCTCCCTTACACCGAGAAGACATCCATGCAAGTTGGATCGTCCTGAGCTAAACAGCTAGCTTAAACAGTTAAACTGCCCTACCAACATTAACAAGTTTCAAAAACCCCATACAGCACAACTAAAACATTCTCCCGCCCTAGTACGAGTGACGAAAAAGGCATCCATTAAGCAATAAAAAAGTACCGCAAGGGAAAGCTGAAAGAGAAATGAAATAAACCATTAAAGCCTAACAAAGCAGAGTCTAACCCTCGTACCTTTTGCATCATGATTTAGCTAGTCATTCTGAGCAAAGCGCACTTTAGTTCAGACCCCCGAAACTAAGTGAGCTACCCCGAGATAGCCTGTTTTTCAGGGCCAACCCGTCTCTGTGGCAAAAGAGTGGGAAGATCCCCGGGTAGCGGTGACAGACCTACCGAACTTAGTTATAGCTGGTTGCCTGAGAAATGGATAGAAGTTCAGCCTCGCACTCCTCAAATCATATTAAGTTTTACTAAATTAAGAATTAGAGAAAAATGTGAGAGTTAGTCAAGGGGGGTACAGCCCCCTTGAAACCGGACACAACCTTACCAGGAGGTTAAAGATCAAACTAAACAAGATTATCGCTTAAGTGGGCCTAAAAGCAGCCACCTAAACAGAAAGCGTTAAAGCTCGGGCGAACCAAAATCTATTATACAGACATATTATCTTAAACCCCTAAAATTATCAGGCCTTTCCATGCCAACATGGAAGTGATACTGCTAAAATGAGTAATAAGAAGGAATCACCTTCTCCAGACCCCAAGTGTAAACTAGATCGGACCAACCACTAGTTATTAACGAACCCAATCCAAGAGGGTATTGTGACCAAAAAAATTATCAAGAAAACCTCACAAACCACAATCGTTAACCCCACACTGGAGGGCTTTACAAGGAAAGACTAAAAGAAGAGGAAGGAACTCGGCAAACACAAGCCTCGCCTGTTTACCAAAAACATCGCCTCCCGCAAAAACCACAATGTATAGGAGGTCTTGCCTGCCCAGTGACTACAAGTTAAACGGCCGCGGTATTTTGACCGTGCAAAGGTAGCGCAATCACTTGTCTTTTAAATGAAGACCTGTATGAATGGTGGAACGAGGGCTTAACTGTCTCCCCCTTCAAGTCAATGAAATTGATCTCCCCGTGCAGAAGCGGGCATAATAATACAAGACGAGAAGACCCTTTGGAGCTTGAGATGCAAGACCAACTATGTCAAGAGACCTTAAAAGAATTAAACTAAATAGTAACTGGCCCTCATCTTCGGTTGGGGCGACCACGGGAGACAACAAAGCTCCCACGCAGACTGGGGAAACCCCTAAAACTAAGAGAGACATCTCTAAGTCGCAGAATATCTGACTAAAAAGATCCGGCTTCCTGCCGATCAACGGACCAAGTTACCCTAGGGATAACAGCGCAATCCCCTTCCAGAGTCCATATCGACAAGGGGGTTTACGACCTCGATGTTGGATCAGGACATCCTAATGGTGCAGCCGCTATTAAGGGTTCGTTTGTTCAACGATTAAAGTCCTACGTGATCTGAGTTCAGACCGGAGCAATCCAGGTCAGTTTCTATCTGTAATGCCATTCTTCCTAGTACGAAAGGACCGGAAAAATAAGGCCCATGTTTTAAACACGCCCTATCCCCATCTAATGAAATCAACTAAACTAGACAAAAGGAGAGCACAACCTAAAAATTCAAGATAAGAATTTACTAAGGTGGCAGAGCCTGGTAAATGCAAAAGGCCTAAGCCCTTTCCCCCGAAGGTTCAAATCCTTCCCTTAGTTATGCTAATCTTATTAACACATGTAATCAACCCACTAGCCTACATCGTCCCCGTCCTACTAGCAGTAGCTTTCCTAACTCTCATCGAACGAAAAGTCCTAGGATATATACAACTACGAAAAGGTCCAAACATTGTAGGACCCTATGGACTTCTACAGCCTATCGCAGATGGAGTTAAACTATTCATTAAAGAACCAATCCGCCCTTCCACCTCTTCCCCCTTTTTATTTTTAGCCACACCAATATTGGCTTTAACCCTTGCTCTTACCCTTTGAGCACCAATGCCAATCCCTTATCCAGTAATTGACCTAAACCTAGGCATCCTATTTATCCTCGCCATCTCCAGCCTTGCTGTTTACTCTATTCTAGGCTCAGGATGAGCATCCAATTCCAAATACGCACTAATTGGAGCCCTACGGGCCGTAGCCCAAACCATCTCATATGAAGTAAGCCTAGGCCTAATCCTACTATCAATCATCGTACTCACAGGAGGCTTCACACTACAAATATTCAACACCACCCAAGAAGCCACCTGACTTCTACTACCAGCCTGGCCACTAGCCGCTATATGATACATCTCCACCCTAGCAGAGACTAACCGAGCCCCTTTTGACCTCACAGAAGGAGAGTCAGAACTAGTTTCAGGCTTTAATGTAGAATATGCTGGAGGGCCTTTCGCACTGTTTTTCCTAGCCGAATATGCCAACATCCTACTAATAAACACTCTTTCAGCCATCTTATTCTTAGGGGCATCCCACATCCCAACAATACCAGAACTGACTTCTACTAACATTATAACAAAAGCTGCCCTTCTATCCATATTATTCCTGTGAGTCCGGGCCTCTTATCCGCGATTCCGATATGACCAGCTTATACATCTCGTATGAAAAAATTTCCTGCCCCTCACACTGGCGCTAATTCTACTACATGTTGCCCTACCAATCGCATTCGCAGGACTCCCCCCTCAACTATAGCACTATAAGGAGCTGTGCCTGAATGCCAAAGGACCACTTTGATAGAGTGACTTATGGAGGCTAAAATCCTCCCGGCTCCTTAGAAAGAAAGGACTCGAACCCATATTCTGGAGATCAAAACTCCAAGTGTTTCCACTACACCACTTTCTAGTAAGATCAGCTAAATTAAGCTTTTGGGCCCATACCCCAAAAATGTAGGTTAAACTCCTTCTCTTACTAATGAACCCTTACATTCTAGCAATCTTCCTTTCAAGTTTAGGCCTTGGCACAACCCTCACCTTTGCCAGCTCCCACTGACTGCTAGCCTGAATAGGACTTGAAATCAATACCCTAGCCATCCTTCCCCTCATAGCCCAACAACATCACCCCCGAGCAGTAGAAGCCACAACCAAATATTTCCTTGCCCAAGCAACCGCAGCAGCAACCATTCTATTTGCAAGCACCACAAATGCCTGAATTATAGGAGAATGAAATATTAACCATCTCTCTCACCCTATCGCAGTTACAATTGTTACAATAGCCCTAGCACTAAAAGTAGGCCTGGCCCCTATACACTTCTGAATACCAGCAGTATTACAAGGACTAGACCTTACGACAGGACTAATCATAGCCACCTGACAAAAACTAGCACCATTCGCACTACTAATCCAAATTGCCCCATTTTCACCCCCAGCTTTACTAACTACCCTAGGCCTATTATCAACCCTTGTAGGAGGATGAGGGGGACTAAACCAAACCCAACTACGAAAAATTTTAGCTTACTCATCAATTGCACACCTAGGATGAATAATTGTTATCCTACAATTTATACCCCAACTCACCCTACTAACACTAGGCATTTACATTGCCATAACAAGCGCAACCTTCCTGACATTCAAATTTATATCAACAACAAAAATCAATACATTAGCATTAGCCTGAACCAAAACGCCAACCATCACAACAACAGCAGCCCTAATTCTCCTATCACTAGGGGGTCTCCCCCCTATGACCGGATTCATACCAAAATGATTGATCCTACAAGAAATGACAAAACAAGGCCTCCCCCTAACCGCAACCATCCTTGCCCTTAGCGCCCTCCTAAGCCTATATTTTTACCTGCGCCTCTGCTATGCAATAACCTTAACAATTTCACCTAATACAAACAATGCCACAACCCCCTGACGCTTGCCAAACACCCAAACAAGCCTTCCCCTAGCTATTCTCACAACTGCAGCCCTCACATTACTTCCCCTCACCCCAGCAACCCAGGCACTAATCCACTAGGGATTTAGGATAACCCAGACCAATAGCCTTCAAAGCTTTAAGCAGGAGTGAAAATCTCCTAATCCATGAATAAGACTTGCAGGACTTTATCCCACATCTTCTGAATGCAACCCAGACACTTTAATTAAGCTAAAGCCTTTCTAGATGAGAAGGCCTCGATCCTACAATATCTTAGTTAACAGCTAAGCGCTCAAACCAGCGAGCATTCATCTATCTTTCCCCGCCGTCTAGGGCAGCAAGGCGGGGAAAGCCCCGGCGGGGAATTAGCCTGCGTCTTTGGATTTGCAATCCAATATGTTATACACCACGGAGCTTTGATAGGAAGAGGACTTGAACCTCTGTTTATGGCGCTACAAACCACCGCCTAACCCTCGGCCATCCTACCTGTGACGATCACACGCTGATTTTTCTCCACTAACCACAAAGACATTGGCACCCTCTACCTTGTGTTTGGTGCCTGAGCCGGTATAGTTGGTACCGCCCTTAGCTTATTAATTCGAGCAGAGTTAAGCCAACCCGGAGCCTTGCTAGGCGACGACCAGATTTATAATGTTATTGTTACCGCACACGCCTTCGTAATAATTTTCTTTATAGTAATACCAATTATGATTGGAGGGTTCGGAAATTGACTAGTTCCTCTTATGATTGGAGCACCAGACATAGCATTCCCCCGAATAAACAACATAAGTTTTTGACTTCTTCCCCCTTCCTTTCTTCTCCTGCTAGCCTCTTCTGGGGTAGAAGCAGGGGCAGGTACAGGATGAACAGTATACCCCCCTCTTGCTGGTAACCTTGCCCACGCGGGGGCCTCTGTTGATTTGACTATCTTCTCCCTACACCTGGCCGGTGTCTCTTCGATCCTAGGGGCAATCAATTTTATTACAACAATTATCAATATGAAACCGCCAGCCATTTCACAGTACCAAACACCCCTATTTGTCTGAGCAGTCCTAATTACAGCCGTTCTGCTACTGCTGGCGCTCCCTGTTTTAGCTGCAGGAATTACAATACTATTAACAGACCGTAATCTAAACACTACCTTCTTTGACCCCGCAGGGGGAGGAGATCCAATTCTATACCAACATCTGTTTTGATTCTTTGGGCATCCAGAAGTTTATATTCTAATTTTACCAGGCTTTGGAATGATCTCCCACATTGTAGCCTACTATGCCGGTAAAAAAGAACCATTCGGCTACATAGGTATAGTATGAGCTATAATGGCTATTGGACTACTAGGCTTTATCGTGTGAGCTCATCACATATTTACAGTAGGAATGGACGTAGACACACGAGCATATTTTACATCCGCCACAATAATTATTGCAATTCCTACCGGAGTAAAAGTCTTTAGTTGACTAGCCACTCTTCACGGCGGATCAATTAAATGAGAAACCCCCCTTCTATGAGCCCTAGGATTTATTTTCCTCTTTACAGTAGGAGGCCTGACAGGGATTGTATTAGCCAATTCTTCCATCGATATTGTTCTGCATGACACCTATTATGTAGTAGCCCACTTCCATTACGTTTTATCAATGGGTGCTGTCTTCGCCATTATAGGAGCCTTCGTACATTGATTTCCCTTATTTACAGGATATACACTACACAGCACCTGAACAAAAATCCATTTTGGAGTAATGTTTGTGGGAGTTAACCTCACCTTCTTCCCACAACACTTCCTAGGATTAGCAGGAATGCCACGACGTTATTCAGACTACCCAGATGCCTACACCCTTTGAAATACCGTCTCCTCAATTGGCTCCCTAATGTCTTTAGTAGCAGTAATTATATTCCTGTTTATCTTATGAGAAGCATTCGCTGCTAAACGAGAAGTATTAGCTGTTGAACTAACCGCCACCAATGTAGAATGACTACATGGATGTCCCCCTCCTTACCACACGTTTGAAGAGCCCGCATTTGTGCAAGTCCAATCAAACTAACGAGAAAGGAAGGAATTGAACCCCCGTAAACTAGTTTCAAGCCAGTCACATAACCACTCTGTCACTTTCTTCTATGAGATGCTAGTAAAACGGAATTACACTGCCTTGTCGAGGCAGAATTGCAGGTTAAAACCCTGCGTATCTTAAGCCTCACGGCTTAATGGCACATCCCTCACAACTAGGATTCCAAGACGCGGCCTCGCCTGTAATAGAAGAACTTCTACATTTCCACGACCATGCTCTAATAATTGTATTCCTAATTAGCACCTTGGTCTTATATATTATTGTTGTAATGGTTTCTACAAAACTTACTAATAAATACATCTTAGACTCCCAAGAAATCGAAATCGTTTGAACAATTCTCCCAGCAGTAATTCTAGTGTTAATTGCACTTCCTTCTCTCCGAATCCTGTACCTAATAGATGAAGTCAACGACCCCCATCTAACAGTAAAAGCCATAGGCCATCAATGATACTGGAGCTACGAATATACAGACTATGAAGATCTAGCCTTCGACTCATATATGGTACCAACCCAAGACCTGGCTCCAGGACAATTTCGCCTGCTCGAAACAGACCATCGCATGGTAATCCCAATAGAATCACCAGTCCGAGTGCTAGTATCAGCCGAAGATGTAATTCACTCTTGAGCCGTCCCTGCCCTAGGCGTTAAGATAGATGCTATCCCAGGACGCCTAAACCAAACAGCCTTTATTGCCTCTCGTCCCGGAGTATTCTACGGACAATGCTCTGAGATCTGTGGAGCCAATCACAGCTTTATGCCAATCGTAGTAGAAGCCGTCCCGCTAGAACACTTTGAAAACTGATCCTCCCTTATGCTTGAAGACGCCTCACTGGGAAGCTAAACTGGGATTAGCGTTAGCCTTTTAAGCTAAAAATTGGTGACTCCCAACCACCCCTAGTGATATGCCACAATTAAATCCAGCCCCTTGATTCGCTATTCTAGTATTCTCATGACTTGTCTTCCTGACAGTAATTCCAAACAAAGTATTAAACCACACCTTCCCAAATGAACTAACAACCATTGATGCCCAAGACCTCAAAACGACAACCTGAAACTGACCATGGCACTAAACCTGTTTGATCAATTTATGAGCCCCTCATACCTAGGTATCCCCCTAATTGCAATCGCACTCACACTTCCATGAATTCTTGTTCCTTCGCCCTCAAAACGATGACAAGACAACCGCCTAGTTACACTACAAAATTGATTTATTAAAACTTTTACACAACAACTACTCACGCCCCTAAATCCCGGAGGACACAAATGAGCCCTTATTTTAACATCCCTAATAATTTTCCTCTTAACCCTTAACATCCTTGGGCTCCTTCCTTATACCTTCACCCCAACAACTCAACTTTCCCTAAACATAGGCCTAGCCGTACCATTCTGACTTGCCACAGTAATTATTGGACTACGAAACCAGCCCACTGCAGCCCTAGGACACCTTCTACCAGAAGGAACCCCCATCCTACTTATCCCTATCCTAATTATTATCGAAACTATCAGCTTATTTATTCGACCTTTGGCCTTAGGAGTACGACTAACAGCTAATCTAACAGCTGGTCATCTATTGATTCAACTTATCTCCACAGCAACCTTTGTACTATTACCAATAACAGCAACAGCAGCCATCTTTACCGCCACTCTTCTAGCCCTTCTTACCCTACTAGAGGTAGCAGTAGCTATAATTCAAGCTTATGTATTTGTTCTACTACTAAGCCTTTACTTACAAGAAAACGTCTAATGGCCCACCAAGCACACGCATATCACATGGTTGACCCAAGTCCATGGCCTCTAACAGGCGCAGTAGCTGCTCTCCTAATGACATCAGGCCTTGCTATCTGATTTCACTTCCACTCAACCACATTAATAACACTAGGTTTAATTCTGCTACTACTCACAATGTATCAATGATGACGGGATATTATCCGAGAAGGAACCTTCCAAGGACATCATACACCTCCGGTCCAAAAAGGCCTACGATACGGAATAATCTTATTTATCACATCTGAAGTCTTCTTCTTTCTTGGATTCTTCTGAGCTTTCTACCACGCCAGCCTTGCCCCAACCCCAGAACTCGGAGGATGCTGACCTCCAACAGGTATTGTTACCTTAGACCCTTTCGAAGTCCCTCTACTTAATACTGCGGTCCTACTAGCATCAGGCGTAACAGTAACCTGGGCCCACCACAGCCTTATAGAAGGAGGACGAAAACAAGCCATCCAATCTCTTACCCTAACCATTCTCCTGGGATTCTACTTCACTGCCCTCCAAGCCATAGAATACTATGAAGCCCCTTTTACAATTGCAGACGGCGTTTATGGCTCAACATTCTTTGTAGCAACAGGTTTCCACGGACTACACGTTATTATTGGCTCTACCTTCCTTGCAGTATGCCTACTCCGACAAATCCTATTCCATTTTACATCAGAACATCACTTTGGATTTGAAGCAGCTGCCTGATACTGACACTTCGTAGACGTCGTGTGACTATTCCTATACGTCTCCATCTACTGATGAGGATCTTATCTTTCTAGTATGAACGTTAGTACGAGTGACTTCCAATCACCTAGTCTTGGTTAAAGCCCAAGGAAAGATAATGAATTTAACCCTATTTATCCTAATCATTACCCTCGCCCTTTCAATAATCCTGGCATTAGTATCATTTTGATTACCCCAAATGAGCCCAGACGCAGAAAAACTATCCCCTTATGAATGCGGGTTTGACCCTTTAGGGTCCGCACGCCTGCCTTTCTCCCTCCGCTTCTTCCTGGTAGCTATCTTATTTCTACTATTTGATCTAGAAATTGCCCTACTACTTCCTCTACCATGAGGCAACCAACTACCTAACCCCCTCGACACATTTATTTGGGCCGCAGCTGTTCTTGTGCTCCTTACCCTTGGACTAATTTATGAATGAATTCAAGGAGGCCTAGAATGAGCTGAATAGGCGGTTAGTCCAAAATAAGACCTTTGATTTCGGCTCAGAAAACCGTGGTTTAAATCCACGACCGCCTTATGACACCCGTACACTTTAGCTTCACCTCAGCATTCATTCTCGGACTTATAGGCCTCGCATTTCACCGCACCCATCTCCTATCCGCACTTCTATGCCTTGAAGGCATAATATTATCACTATTCATTGCCCTCGCCTTATGGGCACTCCAGCTAGAATCTACTGCCTTCTCTGCAGCCCCTATGCTTCTTTTAGCCTTTTCAGCCTGTGAAGCCAGCGCAGGTCTAGCCCTCCTAGTTGCCACAGCCCGTACCCACGGAACAGACCGCCTCCAAGCCATAAACCTCTTACAATGCTAAAAGTATTAATCCCTACAATCATGCTTTTTCCTACAATCTGACTAGTCCCATCAAAATGACTATGACCTTCTACAACTGCCCACAGCATGCTCATTGCCCTAATTAGCCTAACTTGGCTAAAATGAAACACAGAAACAGGGTGAACCACCTCCAACCTTTATATAGGAACAGATCCTCTCTCAACCCCTCTGCTCGTCCTGACCTGCTGACTCCTCCCCCTAATAATTTTAGCCAGCCAAAACCATGTAACTCCTGAGCCAATAAGCCGCCAACGAATATATATTACCCTTTTAACCTCTCTTCAAACCTTCTTAATCATAGCATTTGGGGCCACCGAAATCATTATATTTTACATCATATTTGAAGCAACCCTTATCCCAACCCTAATAATTATTACTCGATGAGGAAATCAGACCGAACGCCTAAATGCAGGCACATATTTCTTGTTTTATACCCTGGCGGGGTCTCTCCCCCTGCTCGTAGCTCTGCTCCTCCTTCATCACAACACAGGAACATTGTCCATACTAATTCTACAATATACACAACCACTGACCCTTATCTCTTGAGGAGATAAAATCTGATGAGCAGGGTGCCTAATCGCATTTCTAGTAAAAATACCACTATATGGCGTACATCTTTGACTACCGAAAGCGCATGTAGAAGCCCCTGTAGCAGGGTCTATAGTACTAGCTGCAATCTTACTAAAACTTGGCGGCTACGGAATAATACGAATAATAATTATATTAGACCCCCTTTCTAAAGAAATAGCATACCCGTTCATCATCCTCGCACTCTGAGGTATTATCATAACAGGATCTATCTGCTTACGACAGACAGACCTAAAATCCCTCATTGCATACTCATCCGTTAGCCACATAGGCCTGGTTGCAGGAGGAATCCTTATCCAAACCCCATGAGGCTTTACCGGAGCAATTATCCTAATAATCGCCCACGGCCTGGTTTCCTCCGCACTATTCTGCCTTGCAAATACAGCCTATGAACGAACCCACAGCCGAACAATAGTATTAGCCCGAGGCCTCCAAATAATTTTTCCCTTGACCGCTGTCTGATGATTTATTGCTAACCTCGCAAATCTAGCATTACCCCCTCTACCAAATTTAATAGGAGAGCTCATCATTATTACAGCCATATTTAACTGATCCCCATGAACCCTAGCTATAACAGGAGCCGGGACATTAATTACCGCCGCTTACTCCCTTTACCTTTTTCTTATAACACAACGAGGCCCCCTGCCCACACACATTACAAATCTACAACCATTCCACACCCGAGAGCACCTGCTAATGATCCTTCATCTCCTACCAGTTATCCTTCTCATCACAAAGCCTGAATTAATATGAGGATGATGATACTGTAGATATAGTTTCAACAAAAACATTAGATTGTGGTTCTAAAAATAGAGGTTAAAACCCCCTTATCCACCGAGAGAGGCCAGAAGCAATGAGGACTGCTAATCCCCATCCCCGTGGTTAAACTCCATGGCTCACTCACGCTTCTAAAGGATAACAGCTCATCCATTGGTCTTAGGAACCAAAAACTCTTGGTGCAAATCCAAGTAGCAGCTATGACAAGCCTGGTAATAACATCTACCCTAATACTTATACTAGTAATTCTCATCTCCCCTTTACTAATGACACTAAACCCCAAACCACAAAAACCAGAATGAGCTCTAATACACGTCAAAATAGCCGTAAGCACCGCATTCTTTATTAGTTTAGTGCCACTCATAATCTTTCTAGACCAAGGTGCAGAAAGCATTATCACCAATTGAAATTGAATAAACATTATAACCTT
>NW_026947132.1:0-37986 GCF_030014385.1 Trichomycterus rosablanca | reverse complement strand
AACCTTCCGATTACTAGTCTGATTACTTGACCACCGAGCTACGACTGCCCTGCCGCGAGTCGACTCTGGTGACTCTACCACACGCGATGACATCGACACGACCCACCGAACGGAGCCCGCCGGGCAGACCGACACCCCGCCGGAGTGACCGAAATACAAACCCGAGCCGATCCTCTCGGCTCCCGCGGCTCTCGCCGGCAGAGGTGAACGAAGGACGATACGAGACGAGAGATCGGACCGTTTGAAGACGAAGGAGATCCGATCGTCGACGATCCTACTGGCCGACCGGACTACTTAAATTACTCTCGATGCTGTTCTAAGCAGATACCCGTACCATCGAGGCCAAGGACCGGCCCTTGGGAATAAACGTAGCTCGCATACCAGTAGTAACGGTAAAAAATGCAAATACTGAATCAATAAATAATAATAATAATAATAATAAATCGAAGTGATATGCTTCTAACATTACTGTGCCTCTACTTATATATATAGAAGCACTTTGTAGTTCTACAATCACTGACTGTAGTCCATCTGCTTCTCTGCGTGCTTTGTCAGCCCCCTTTCATGCTGTTCTTCAATGGTCAGGACCCCCACATGACCACCACAGAGCAGGTATTATTTAGGTGGTGGATCATTCTCAGCACTGCGGTGACACTGACATGGTGCTGGCGTGTTAGTGTGTGTCGTGCTGGCGTGAGTGTCCACTCACTGTCCACTCTATCAGACATTCCTACCCAGTCGGTCCACCTCGTAGACGTGAGGTCAGAGACGATCGCTCATCTATCGCTGCTGTTTCACTTGACCTTCACTTGACTTCTAGACCTTCAGCGGTGGTCACGGGACGCTGCCCACGGGGCGCTGTTGCCCGGATATATTCGGTCGGTGGACGACTACAGTCCAGCAGTGACGGCGAGGTGTTTACTTATCCGCTCATACCAGCACGACGCACACTGACGCCACCACCACCATCGGTGTCAGTGCAGAGGTGTAGAGTGTAGAGGTCCTGTGAGAGTTCTGACCATCGAAGAACAGCATGAAAGGGGGCTAGCAAAGCATCCGGAGAAACAGATGGACTACGGTCAGTGATTGTAGAACTACAAAGTTCCCCCAAGTGGTAAGCGGAGCTGATAAAACGGACGGTGAGTGTAGAAACAAGGAGGTGGTTTTAATGTTATGGCTGATCGGCTCCAGCACCGACGCGTCGTCCGTGGAAATTATTCCTCGACCGGCGGAGACGTCGCGAGACAGTCGGCGGACGCGATGACGCGGGGAAGAGCGGCGCGTCCAAGACGCCCGGCTTCGATCCTTCCCGGTATCGGATCGACCTTTCCGGTCGATCGCATGTTTATATCGTCTAGACTTCACTCTGTCGGTCTGGTCTTCTTCCGACCGCCTTCCCGTATTCCTCGTCGCTACTGGTTTGCCTCCACTTCAGACTACTTCACGCTACGATCGCACTGCCTCGTCACAACCTGGGTTCAGTTGTATTTATTTATGATCGTTTTATAGCCACAAATCCACAAACTTGCATAAAATACAAATTATAATCATATGCATATGATCGGTTTCCTCCGGGAGCTCCGGTTTCCTCCCACAGTCCAAAAACATGCGGTCAGGTTAACTGGAGACACCGAATTGCCCTATAGGTGAATGGGTGTGTGTGTGTGCCCCGTCCAGGGTGTTACTGTGTGCCTTGCGCCCGTTGAAACGCTACGATAGGCTCCAGCTCCCCCCTGCGACCCGAATTATTTACGCGGTTAAGAAAGTGAGTGACCGAGTAATCGGTGGCTCGGTGGTTAGCACTGCTGCCTCACAGCAAGAAGGTCCTGGGTTCGATTCCCAAGCGGAGCCCTTTCTGTGTGGGTTTCCTCCGGGAGCTCCGGTTTCCTCCCGCAGTCCAAAAACATGCAGTCAGGTTCATCGAAGACACCGAATTGCCCTATAGGTAAATGAGTGTATGTGTTCGTTTATGTGTGTCTGCCCTGCGATGGACTGGCGCCCCGTCCAGGGTGTTACTGTGTGCCTTGCGCCCATTGAAAAGCTGGGATAGGCTCCAGCACCCCCTCCCCACGACCCTGATTGGATAAGCGGTTAGGAAAGCGAGTGAGTGAGTGTGTAATCGGTGGCTCGGTGGGTAGCACTGCTGCCTCACAGGGTTTCGATTCCCAAGCGGAGTCCTTTATGTGTGGGTTTTCATCCGGGTGCTCCGGCTTCCTCCCGCAGTCCAAGGACCGTGTTTGCCCTTTGATGAGTCCTGCCTTTCCCTCAGCGATTCAGACCCATTACAACCCTGATTGTAAGTGGTGGTAAACAGACAATGCATAAATGAATGCGAATAATTATTACTTGGTTGAACCATTTTAGTGGCTATACATCCAGCAGTCTTTCTGGACCAATGTCACATGGTGCCATAGAGCAATTTTGGTCACACCTCTTCCCAGAATTCTCCCAGAAGTCTGCTAGGTTGCTTGGGAAGTGGTGGTGTATGCCCGCTTAAGGTATGCCAGCAATGATCGATGGGGTTTAAATAGTCGACTGGGTCATTCAAGGCTTCTTCTATTAACATCACTCGCTCACTTTCTTACCCGCTTATCCAATTAGGGTCGCGGAGCCTATCCCAGCTTTTCAATGGGCGCGAGGTACACAGTAACACCCTGGACGGGATGCCAGACACACGTACACACACAAACACACACGCACATTCACCTATAGGGCAATTCGGTGTCTTCAATGAACCTGACCGCACGTTTTTGGACTGTCTGAGGAAACCGGAACTCCCAGGGGAAACCCACACGGACAAGGGGCGACCGCCCCGCCTGGAAATCAAACCCAGGACCTTATCGTGTAAGGCGACAGCGCTACCCACCGAGCCACTGTGACGTCCTTGTTAACATCAGTTTTTCCTCAATTTAATTGCTCTACTCTTGATTGGGCTTTTTTAGCTAAAGCAGTCTAACACTCTAGCCAATCACTGCTCGAGTGTTTGAACACATGACCATTTTACATTTACATTTACGGCATTTAGCAGACGCCTTTTATCCAAAGCGACTTACATTACAGTTACAGTATACAGTCTGAGCAATTGAGGGTTAAGGGTCTTGCTCAAGGACCCAACAGTGGCAACCTGGCAGTGGTGAGGCTTGAACCAGCGACCTTCTAATTACTAGTCCAGTACCTTAACCACTAGGCTACGACTTGCCCTATGACCATGCCACGAACCGGGCAGGATCCGGCTCTCCTCGATTGTGAAGGCGGCAGTGGGTTAACGATCGGGAATGGGAAATGACTAAATTGAAATGAATTCCTTTTAGGGCATCGACTATAATAAATAATAAAAAGCATGTCGTTTACTAATGTTTACTACGGTTGGGTAAACTGGCCATGATAAAGTCGATTAAGCGACCTTGTACGCCAAAACCCTCCATTGATGTGTTATTTCATGCCAACACAGACAGATTCACAGGGTCTGGGTACTTGAAAAGACGCCAAGCGATGAAATCAGGGGCCGATTTTTGTCCCCGTGCTGAAAGTGCTTCACGTCGACGAACGTCAGATTTGTCACGTCGCGCTGGTGCCAAAGAAAAGTACTTTACCCAGAGCTACTCACCGGATTTAGTCTTGTTCGCTGCAAATAGGATTTCTGGCTCGTATTCAAAGACTTATAGCGGTTTAAAAATAGCAATTCACATTCGAAGAGAAAGGTGCAGACCTGGCCTTTAATTGAACCGTCTTTTAAATCGACGCCCCCCCCCCCCCCCGGTTTACACCCATTATTAAGCGATGTTTCCCTTTCCAGCTGTTTTTAATGGGAACAGCTTGGACAGTCGTGGCAATTTCAAAGTCACACACTGGCATATGGTTTTTATTTATTAAAATGGTCCTGGACGATGGATCGAACTCGGCGTACCGTAAGGAGAACGTCTCCGCACGCCTGTCTAACTTAAACTCGCAAGAAATCTGTATCAAGCTTCAGATCCACCACGAACCTTATTATCTTTGTCTTTTATGACTAATCGTTACTAAAATCAACGTGCCGTAGTAATTACCATTTATGCATTACATTTTTTTATCACTGCACAGGTCAATTTGTTTGTTTTTCTTACTAATTACTTAATAATTCACATGATTTCATGCACTAGTAACAGATCTAATTAAATACTGTAAAAACGCTTCTTTTATTAACGTCAGGTTTCTACCGGTCACTACAATAAAGTAGGCAACACGATGATGTCAATCTAAAAAACTCACTGTCCGTTTTATCAGCTCCACTTACCATATAGGAGCACTTTGTAGTTCTACAATTACTGACTGTAGTCCATTTCATTCTCTGCATGCTTTGTTAGCCCCCTTTCATGCTGTTCTTCAATGGTCAGGACCCCCACAGGACCACCACAGAGCAGGTATTATTTAGGCGGTGGATCATTCTCGGCACTGCAGTGACACTGACATGGTGGTGGTGTGTTAGTGTGTGTTGTGCTGCTGGAGTTTTTTAACCCCGTGTCCACTCACTGTCCACGGGGTTAAAAAACTAGGTAGTTGGTCCACCTTGTAGATGCAAAGTCAGAGACGATCGCTCATCTATTGCTGCTTGAGTCGGTCATCTTCTAGACCTTCATCAGTCGTCACGGGACGCTGCCCACGGGGTGCTGTCGGCTGCATATTTTTGGTTGGTGGACTATTCTCAGTCCAGCAGTGACAGTGAGGTGTTTAAATACTCCATCAGCGCTGCTGTGTCTGATCCACTCATACCGGCACAACACACACTAACACACCACCGCCATGTCAGTGTCACTGCAGTGCTGAGAATGATCCACCACCTAACTAATACCTGCTCTGTGGTGGTCCTGTGGGGGGTCCTGACCATTGAAGAACAGGGTGAAAGCAGGCTAAAAAAGTATGTTGAGAAACAGATGGACTACAGTCAGTAATTGTAGAACTACAAATTGCTTCTATATGGTAAGTGGAGCTGATAAAATGGACAGTGAGTGTAGAAACAAGGAGGTGGTTTTAATGTTCATATGCAGATCAGCTTCGTGTACGGAGAGCCACACCCTGATCGACGCATGATCGACTGTGCAGGCGGCATCAATCAGCCAGCAGAGGTCGTAATTGCATCAGCCATGAGAGAGTCACTATCCGGCTTCCTCCCTGTATGAACAACAGCCGATCGTTGTTCATGTAGCCGCCCGGCCCAGTCGGGCGGCAGGGCTGAGTTTCTAACCGACAAGCACCGAATCGTTTCTATGTAAAATATTATTACACTGGGGTTAGTGCTGAGCTCCGTTGCTCCGTATCGATTTTTTTTTGCCTGAGTGATTTCAAAATCTCAAAGAGTAACTTTAAAGTTAAAAGTCTGGAGAGACGCCGGAGATCTGCGAGCGTTATCGAACAGCTCCGACTCCGCCGTACTTCCGCCTGCCGCTCTGTTCCGGCTCGCTCCATCGATCCGCGACCCTGCGTTTCTGCCCTCGCTGCATTTCCCAGCAGCCCATGAGTCTTGTCAGGCATCGCTTGCACGATCATAAACGTCGTAAGCGTCGAAGCACTGATAACGCCGGTTCTCGGCCGGGGGTCGCACGATACGGTCCGTATTAGCGTGCCGGATCCTACACGGCGAGACTGTGGGGGTGCCCTGCGATCTCTGAAAACGAAGAGGGGATTGGACGGCGCGTCGTTATTTGGTATCTTTGCATTACAGGGATGCTTATTCGCATATTAGGGGCTATTTTATACCGAGCCAAGTGTAATAGGAAAGCACAAATGATATACTGTGGCGTCCTGGTACTTATGGAGTGAATGCCTGGAGTATAACGATACAGATTAACAATACTAGGATAACGATGCTAAATGAATTAATAATAATTAAAACCACCGCCTTGTTTCTACACTCACTGTCCATTTTATCAGCTCCGCTTACCACATAGGAGCACTTCGTAGTTCTACAATCACTGACTGTAGTCCATCTGTTTCTCTGCATGCTTTGTTATCCCTCTTTCACCCTGCTCTTTAATGGTCAGGACCCCCACACGACCACCACAGAGCAGGCATTCTCAGCACTGCAGTGACACTGACGTGGTGGTGGTGTGTTAGTGTGTGTTGTGCTGGTATGAGTGGATCAGACACAGCACCGTCACTGCTGGACTGAGAATAGTCCGCCGACCAAAAACATCCAGCCGACAGCGCCCCGTGGGCAGCGTATAGATGAGCGATCGTCTCTGACTTTGCATCTGCAAGGTGGACCGACTAGGTAGGGGTGTCTAATAGAGTGGACAGTGAGCGGACCCGGTATTTAATCCACTCATACCAGCACAACACACACTAACACACCACCACCATGTCAGTGTCACTGCAGTGCTGAGAATGATCCACCACCTAAATAATACCTGCTCTGTGGTGGTCCTGGGAGAGTCCTGTCCGTTGAAGAACAGCATGAAAGGGGGCTAACAAAGCATGCAGAGAAACAGATGGACTACAGTCAGTGATTGTAGAACTACAAAGTGCTCCTATATGGTAAGTGGAGCTGATAAAATGGACAGTGTGTGTAGAAACAAGGAGGCGGTTCGAATGTCATGGCCGATCCGTGTAATTCAGCTCTACAACCTTCCTTTCTCATACCCACCCAGTCCCGACTTCACTAAATCCTGTGCCTATTTCTATCCTTCTTCTCGCTTCGACGTGTTTGTCTTCCTCCCTGGCCGTTCTGCTCCATCTCCTCCACTCTATTGCTCTCCGTTGGCCGTGTTTCTATAAGTGAAACCGACTCGAGTCTCGAGTCTCGGAGGAGGATCGTCTCCGGAGAAATCCCTGGAGAAGTTTTTAATACTGCCGGCGGTCGGGAGCGGCGCGAGACACCGGCGTGAGACGGCGCTGACATTTAGCGGCGTCCAGACACCGGCTAATCTGTGCGCACAAACGCCTACGCACGCACACGCGCGGATACCACGACGGAACTGAGAAATAAAAGCAGAATCGATGTTGCACACAGGTTCTGCAGTTTGGTGGTAGTGGTGTTGTTTGTGTGTGTGTGTGTGTGTGTGGTGCTGCTGCTGCTGCTTGGCCTCAATAATCAACCGGATGAAAGAAATTTAAATCAAAGGGGAATACATGCAGCAGGTTGGAACTGATATGCTTCATCTGCGTGGTGCACTGGCCCCTGATGTACTTCAACAGACAGACAATTGTGTGTATGTGTGCGTGTGTGTGCGTGCGTGTGCTAAAAACCCTCCTCGAACGCGGACTTAATTAGGCAGACCAAACTTTGTTGCCATGGAGCCAGAACATGGCGCCCGTTAAATATACTTGGCACTACACACCACAGACATCATGTATACACACTGTTTATTTCTGGTCCGTTGTTTTGCAGGCACTACAGACGATTACAGCCGCATCAATACTTAAAACAATTTTTTAGTATAGATAGGCATGTGACCAAAGTAGAGGTTTACAAGAATTCGTGCCCTGGTCAAACCCCTGTGCGCTCAGGTGGCGCAGCAGTAAAACACATCTCGAATCTCAGCTCTGCAACCGGCAGGCTGGGCGCCTTGCACGGACAACGATTGGCAAATTCGTAGAGAGGGGGCCGGAAGTGACCTCAGCTGGCCGATCGATGCTGTCTGCACGGAGACGGGGGATAATGGGGATCAGTGTGTGACACATACGAACCCTCACGCGAGATGCGGTCGGCTACTGCGCACGGGTCGGAGGGGCAGGAGTGGAGCTCAACGTCTGAAGGGAGGAAGCGCAATGCGATCGGGTGATCGGATACGACTAGATCGGAAGACCCCACGTATCTGCAGGTAACAGTTATCTGCAGGGTCACTTAGCCCTGCCGCATTACAGGTTGGGCTGCAAGTTCAAAACAGACGAGAGGATGGGAGCACATGTCTACAAACGTATAGAACCTCACACATCTCGAATCTCAGCTCTGCAACCGGCAGGTTGGGCGCCTACACGGAAACGATTGGCTAATTCGTAAAGAGGGGGTTGGAACTGACCTCTGCTGGCTGATCGATGCTGTCTGCACAGAGACGGGGGATAATGGGGATGAGTGTGTGACACATACGAACCCCCTTACGAGATGCATTCGGCTACTGCGCACGTGTCGGAGGGGGCGTGTGTCAGTTCTGGCTCTCTTCAGTCAGGAAGAGAGGTCAGCATCAGTAGAGAGTAAGCGTTAAGCGATCGGGTAATTGGACAGGACTAGATTTTCTAAGTAACATGCCATTCCATCCAACACATTTACGATCAAATCAGACCGCTCATCAGGACCGCTTTCTCACTTTCACTCCCACAGATGTTGCGCTTCCACTGCGAGACATCTCCCGTTCTCTGTTTTACAGCACGGACAGCTGAAAACACGCGGCGTGTCATCTCGAACGTCTAACTGCTACGTGTTGCACAGACAGGTGACACGACAGACAGTCGAGCGCGTCCGCGAAAATACAGACCGAACACATTCGCATCTGATAGCGGCATTTTTTTCTATTTTTTTTGTGGACTGTCATGTGCGTCTAATGACATTTTAACAAATTTTGCATTTTGAGCTGTCATTACTGATCAAGAAGTGCCACCGTTTTATGTCATGTCTTTTATGTTTTGACACCTTTTATTAATTTTATCCAGGCACACACACACATACACACACATAATGCAGTCTGCTTTTTAAAACTTTGGCTCGAACTATTTCTCCTCTGTATCTGATAACATTTTAAACCTAACTCGATGGAAAAACAAGAAAAATAAATGTCGTGCATGTCGCAGCTGTGACAGATAGATCACGAACACCCGTTAAATCATCTTTGCAGTTTGCACCATACTGCACATCACTACACTCGACGTCCAGCCTGTCAGGTACGACCACACTGTCTGTCTGATATACGACCAGACCCGTGTGGACTCGTGACCATGCCTCACATACATCTTATTGTAGAACCACAGGCATTCTCGACAGCGCCTGGCTCGCAACACGCGTTACAATCCAATCCACTGGAACAGACAAACAAACAAACTGTTCTACTTACAGGCGAGTTTATAAAGAAGACCTGGGTTTGATCTTCGCTTCCACTGGTAGATGGATGGATGGATGGATGGATGGATGGATGGATGGATGGATGGATGGATGGATGGATGGATGGATGGATGGATGGATGGATGGATGGATGGATGGATGGATGGATAGATAGATAGATAGATAGATAGATAGATAGATAGATAGATAGATAGATAGATAGATAGATGCATGGATGGATGGATGCATGGATGGATGGATGGATGGATAGATAGATAGATAGATAGATAGATAGATAGATAGATAGATAGATAGTTGGATAGATAGATAGATAGATAGATAGATAGATAGATAGATAGATAGATAGATAGTTGGATAGATAGATAGATAGATAGATAGATAGATAGATAGATAGATAGATAGATAGATAGATAGATGCATGGATGGATAGATAGATGCATGGATGGATGGATGGATGAATAGATAGATAGATAGATAGATAGATAGATAGATAGATAGATAGATAGATAGATAGATAGATAGATAGATAGATAGATGCATGGATGGATGGATGGATGGATGGATGGATGGATGGATGGATGGATAGATAGATAGATAGATAGATAGATAGATAGATAGATAGATAGATGCATGGATGGATGAATAGATAGATAGATAGATAGATAGATAGATAGATAGATAGATAGATAGATAGATAGATAGATAGATGCATGGATGGATGGATGGATGGATGGATGGATGGATGGATGGATAGATGCATGGATGGATGGATGGATGGATGGATGGATGGATGGATGGATGGATGGATGGATGGATAGATAGATAGATAGATAGATGCATGGATGGATGGATAGATAGATAGATGCATGGATGGATGGATGGATGGATGAATAGATAGATGGATGGATGGGTGGGTGGATGGATGGATGGATGGATGGATGGATGGATGAATGGATAGACGGACAGATGGATGGATGAACGGATGAATAGATGGATGGATGGATGAACAGATGGATGAATAGATAGATGGATGGATGGATGAACAGATGGATGAATAGATAGATGGATGGATGGATGAATAGATAGATGGATGAACAGATGGATGAATAGATAGATGAATAGATAGATGGATGGATGGATGAACAGATGGATGAATAGTCCTCTCTACACTGATGAGCCAAAACGTCCTAAGCAGGGTACTAATGGAAAGTCACATGCTCACTTATACACAAAGTAATCGAAGGCTAATTAGCTGAACCTTAATACAAAACTCTTCCATTTAAGCTAGTAAACAGGACACAGCCATTCCAGTAAAACAAAAGCCATCTCTGTAATGTTATGACTACCAGATACATTAAAACTGTGCATGTCTGAGTAACTGCAATGTTCCTACATGTCATTTTAGTATGAAGTCAAATTGCTCCGGGTCTGAACAGCAGGGTCTGTCTAAGTATTTTGACTCCACTGTAGCTGTAATCTGCTCTAATGGCGTTTCTGCACTAGAAGCACCTCGTGTTCAGTCTTTTCTGTTTTTCTACCTCCATTACAGACGCGCGCACACACACGCACACTCACTCACTCTGAAATAAAAATTAAAAATAGTGCAGTGCACTTTTATGATGTCAATCATGGGTACAACTTGGGTTGCTCAGAATGCATTTCACTGATATTATACTGTATATATATATATATATATATATATATATATATATATATATAAACACTAATGTGTGTGTGTTTGCCCTGTGATGGACTGGCAACCTCTTCACAGTGTTTCCTGCCCTTTTGTTAGTGAATCGGACCCACCGTGACCCTGACCATGCTGACGTGGTGGTAACACTGTCAACTGTGAATGAATGAATGAATGATGCACTCATCATCACCGACCCTGTCTAATAAAAACAAGGGCGGCACGGTGACTCGGTGGGTAGCACTGTCGCCTCACAGCGAGAAGGTCCTGGGTTCGATTCCCAGGTGGAGTGATCAGGGTCCGTTCTGCGTGGAGTTGGCATGTTCTCCCAGAGCACGAAGACAATGAGGTACGAAGTGAGGCGAATCGGAGGGTAGCACTGTCGCCTCACAACGTGTACGGTCCGGGTTCTGTCTGTGTGGAGTTGGCATGTTCTCCCCGTGTCTGCATGGGTTTCCTACCACAGTCCATAAACATGCAGTCAGGTTAATTGGAGACACTGAATTGCCCTAATGTGTGTGTGTCTGCCCTGCGATGTACTGGTGCCCCGTCCAGGGTGTTACCGTGTGCCTTGCGCCCATTGAAAAGCTGGGATAGGCTCTATAGGCAAACGATGTTATTGCAGCTCTGGATCTCTGCCTCACTTTAAACAAAGACGCTTCATACCGCCGGCTAGGTTTATGTACCCGCCAATACAATAAACACACGAGCAGAGAAAACATTAGATTACCTACAGAATACAGATTAAATAACACCCAGTGGGTACGATATATCCAGAGTTATAACATTTGGTAAAATATTACAGCAGCATGTCTTCCCTGTGGTAAAAAAAACACAATTTTTTACTTGTAATCAATACTACATTATCATTTCTTTGTTGTTGTACAGTGCATTGTGAGGAAAAAAACACCACCCCTAACCCCTAAAAAACAAAACCACACACACAAAGTTGCGTAAGAGCCTCCGACCTCCAATTCATATCCAAAATCAATTCGATGAACCTTTTACGATTAACTCCCAGGAAGGAAAAGTACCAGGCAACACTAGAGAGAGAGTAGATATATTATGCGGATGTACTGTAGATGCGCCTAGCGATACAATACACCAGCTTATACATTAACCTACTCTTATACATCATATACTTGGGTATGAACTCACTCTATCCACCCTATGAAGCGCGTACGAAGCCGAGGACAGGCCCTGCGACGGTAAACGAGCTGGTGTTCCGAATACCACACTATTAGTATAGTAAGCAGTATGCGGTTCGAGACACAGCACTTGAGACTCGGCTCGTCAGCAGCATCTCTGATTGGGTATCCACTCCAAAAATGCGAATCATTCAATCGTCGTAGTAACTAATTGTAACTTCACCACACGAAGCTTTAATTCTGACACCGGGTTTGCATGTTCTCCCAGTGTCTGCGTGGGTTTCTTCCGGGGGCTCCGGTTTCCTCCCACAGTCCAAAAACATGCAGTCAGGTTAATTGGAGACACAAAATTGTCTGTGACTGTGTTTAAACTGATGAATCTTGTGTAACCAGTAACTACCTGTCCTGTCACGAATGAGGCCTCGGGCACCCTGTCAGACACGCAGACGCCCCACAGGCGGATAGCACTGCTGGGGATTCAAACCCTACATCCCAGCAGTAGTGGGCTAGCGAAATTTAATGCTGTACCACCCGGGCACCCATGTCAAGCTTTTATTTACAAATTTACATAATACAGATAAATAAATCCCTATCAAGTTCGCTAGTATAGCGTTCTGACATGGTGGTGGTGTGTCAGTGTGTGTTGTGCTGGTATGAGTGGATCAGACACAGCAGCGCTGCTGGAGTTTTTAAATACAGTGTCCACTCTCTGTCCACTTTATTAGACACTCCTACCTAGTCGGTCCACCTTGTAGATGTAAAGTCAGAGACGATCGCTCATCTGTTGCTGCGGTTTGAGTCGGTCGTCTTCTAGACCTTCATCAGCGGTCACGGGACGCTGCCCACGGGGGGCTGTCGGCTGGATATATTTTTGGTTGGTGGACTATTCTCAGTCCAGCAGTGACAGTGAGGTGTTTAAAAACTCCAGCAGCGCTGCTGTGTCTGATCCACTCATACCAGCACAACACACACTAACACACCACCACCATATCAGTGTCACATCAGTGCTGAGAATGATCCACCACCTAAATAATACCTGCTCTGTGGTGGTCCTGGGAGAGTCCTGACCATTGAAGAACAGCATGAAAGAGGGTTAACAAAGCATGCAGAGAAACAGATGGACTACAGTCAGTAATTGTAGAACTACAAAGTGTTAAAAATACTAAATATTAATAAGGTTCATCATGTAAGAACGCATTGTACAGCTGGATATAACGATGTTAATAAAAGCCTGGTTGTTTTTTTACGTACTGAGATGATTATTAATATGAATAAAATGACCTTGCGTTACATTCTTGCGATTTAAGTGTTTTAAATAAACGGGGTTTTGATCTTTTGGAAGTTAAAAGAAATTGACTGCAATTACAGGTTCGAGATGTCGACAATGAGAAATAATGAGCTTTTCGCAGCATTGGGATTTAATTTAAGCTCATTTCTTCTGACAGATTGGCTTTAATTTCTGGACGCACTCTTTTTTTAAATCGTCAATCATCTTTTAATAGGATTTAAGAGTTTTTGTAACTTCGTGTTGTCCTAGTACAGAGATACCTTGAAACTCGACATCAATGATCAGCTCCACTTACCATATAGGAGCACTACAATTACTGACTGTAGTCCATCTGTTTCTCTGCATGCTTTATTACCCCCCCTTTTCATGCTGTTCTTCAATGGTCAGGACCCCCACAGGACAACTACAGAGCAGGTTTTATTTAGGTGGTGAATCATTCTCAGCACGGTGGTGGTGTGTTAGTGTGCTGGTATGAGGGGATCAGACACAGCAGCGCTGCTGGAGTTTTAAACACCTCACTGTCACTGCTGGACTGAGAATAGTCATCTACAAGGTGGACCAACTAAGTAGGAGTGGACCAAATAGGTAAGAGTGTCTAATAGAGTGGACAGTGAGTGGACACGGTGTTGAAAAAACTCCAGGAGCATTGCTCATACCAGCACACCAACACACACTGACACGTGTCAGTGTCACTGCAGTGCTGAGAATGATCCAACAACTGTAGGGGTCCTGACCTTTGAAGAACAGGGTGAAAGCAGGTTAAAAAAGTATGTCGAGAAACTACAGTCAGTAATTGTAGAACTACAAAGTGCTTCTATATGGTAAGTGGAGCTGATTAATGTTATGGATGATCGGTGTATATTGTGTTGTGTCATACAGTGTGACTTTAATAGATAGACTCTGGTTCTATATGTGACAGGACAGGCTGTAACAGGTTACCCATGATACATCAGTTCTACAATCTTAATCAACTTAGACAGGTCTTAGTAGTGCAGGAGGAAACCTGGTACCCACCGAGCCACCGTGCCACCTAAAACCTCTTACAAAATGGGTTTTTATGTGACATACTGTATATACCACACCCTCCAGGGCAAAAAAATGCTTTAAGATGTTTGAGATGTCAAAAGGTTTAAGCGTTATATTAAACATTTAAATCTTTCACGAATTTATCTCGTTGTACAGGAAGACCATGTATCCAGCTCCTGCAGCATCAAGCACTGACGAGCGAATACCGGCACGGGTCTCTGGAGTGCGTCTTCTCGGTTCTTACTAATTTTCTGACCGATGATTTGTTGTTAGCACCATTAAAAGACTCATTTTTATCCCGGGAGTGTATGAATTTTTTAAAAGGCTTTTGTTCGTATCGATCCGTACAAAGGCGAGAGGCATCGTGGGGTCACCTGCTGTAAAGATACGAACTAAAAGTGTATTAAAGAGCACAAACAACTCATTTATTCATTTATTCTGTCAATTTTTAAAAAGCAATGAGCTTCTGATTGGGAATATATGATGCCTTTTACGGCCATCCACTGCTGGTCCATTCCCATCGCTCTAAAGTACAAGAGACAGTAAACCAGCGGTACGACTGTGACTCTGAGACTGAGTAGCTGCTTTGTACTATTTAAACACACACTACAGAGGGTGTCGTGTCTCGGCCGGATCAGGCTCGAGGCGAGTTCATATGCGGACCGGCTCTGTGCATGGAGAGCCGCACCCTGATCAGCATCATTCCTCAACCCTGTGCAGGCGCCATCAATCAGTGTATTTAAATGGTCATAGCGCTGGTTTACTGTCTCTTGTACTATAGAACGATGGAAATGGTCAGCGTCTTCTTGTTTTCGCCCTAATCTAGTCGTATCCAATTCCCCCGGTTGCGTTACGCTTCACCTCTACCGATACAACCCTCCAGTGCTGACCGATGAGCTTCGCAACTGACACAACTGACACACACGCCCCCTCCGACACGTGTGCAGTACCGACTGCATCTTGTCACCTGCAGCTCTGTGCACGGAGAGCCACACCCTGATCGTTTACATTTACATTTTCAGCATTTAACAGACGCTTTTATCCAAAGCGACTTACAGTCTAAGCAACTGAGGGTTACGGGCCTTGCTCAAGGGCCCAACAGTGACAACCTGGCAGTGGTGGGGTCTGAACCAGCGACCTTCTGCTTACTAGTCCAGTACCTTAACCATTAGGCTACAACTGCCCTGATCACAGGTGCCATCAATCAGCCAGCAGAGGTCATAATCGCACCAGTTATGAGGAACCCGGGTCTGGCTTACCCACCCTGTGAACAACAGCCAACTGTTGTTCATGCGGCCTCCCAGCCCAGCCGGATGGCAGAGCTGAGATTCGATGCGATGTATTTGAAATCCCAGCTCTGGTGTGCTAGCGTGTTTTACCGCTGCACCACCTAAACAGAGACTGAGTAGCCGCGTTGTACTATTTAAATACACACTACAGAGGGTGTCGTGTCTCAATCTGATCAGTTTGGTCAGCGTCTTCTTTTCCCCCCCTGTTTTTCTCCCCTAATCTAGTCGTATCCAATTCCCCTGGTTGCGTTACGCTTCACCTCTACCGATACAACCCTCCAGTGCTGACTGAGGAGCTTCGCAACTGACACAACTGACACACACGCCCCCTCCGACACGTGTGCAGTACCGACTGCATCTCGTCACCTGCAGCTCTGTGCACGGAGAGCCACACCCTGATCACAGGCGCCTAATTACATCAGTTATGAGGAACCTAGGTCCGGCTCATCCCACCCTGTGAACAACAAGCCAATCGTTGTTCATGTGGCCACCCAGTCCAGCCCAGCCCAGCCCAGCCGGATGGCAGAGCTGAGCTTCATTACGATCTATTCGAAAGCCCAGCCCTGGTGCGCCAACGTGTTTTACCCCTGCGCCACCTGACCGACTGTCAGCGTCTTCTTAAAGACTTTAACTGCCACATGACTAAGAATAAACGTTAACGCAGGAGTTCATTCCTTTAAACACGGCGCGGAACTAAGTGTGCGCCGCATGACTCAAGCAGCAGGAAGCTCCTTTAGAAAGTCTGCGCTAATCATTAACGTCTTTTGTAAATCAGTGAACGGAGCTCATTTAAAAGGTCACGCATTAAAAGATTTGAGGCAATTAGATTTTTAAATAATGATTGCCCTTTACATGTACTATTAAAAAAACTTTTTAATAACTTCCGACCTGCCTCGGTAAACTTAGCTTACACTTTAGGGCCAAAAGTATGTGGATTCCCCTCCTAAGTACAGTGGTATCAGCTCCACTTACCATATAGAAGCACTTTGTAGTTCTACAAATACTGACCCTGCTTTCACACTGTTCTTCAATGGTCAGGACCCCCACAGGACAACTACAGAGCAGGTATTATTTGGGCAGTAACACTGACGGTGATGGTGGTGGTGTGTTAGTGTGTGTTGTGCTGGTATGAGTGAATCAGACTCACTGTCACTGCTGGACTGAGAATGGTCCACCAACCAAAAATATCCAGCCGGCAGCGCCCCGTGGGCAGCGTCCTGTGACCACTGATGAAGGTCTAGAAGATGACCGATTCAAACAGTAGCGATAGATGAGCGATCGTCTCTGACTTTACATCTACAAGGTGGACCGACTTGGTCGGAGTGTCTAATAGAGTGGACAGTGAGTGGACACGGTGTCTTATCCACTCATGCAGTGCTGAGAATGATCCACCACCTAAATAATACCTGCGCTGTAGTGGTCCTGTTGGGGTCCTGACCATTGAAGAACAGGGTAAAAGCAGGCTAAAACAGTATATATGGACTACAGTCAGTAATTGTAGAACTACAATGTGCTTCTATATGGTAAGTGGAGCTGATAAAATGGACAGTGAGTGTAGAAACAAGGAGGTGGTTTTAATGTTATGCCTGATCGGTATATATATATACGTATATACATATATATATATATATATACAGTGCCTTGCAAAAGTATTCAGCCCCCTTGAACTTTTCAACCTTTTGCCACATTTCAGGCTTCAAACATAACGATATGAAATTGTAATTTTTTGTGAAGAATCAACAACAAGTGGGACACAATCGTGAAGTGGAACGAAATTTATTGGATATTTTAAACTTTTTTTAGAAATAAAAAACTGAAAAGTGGGGCGTGCAATATTATTCAGCCCCCTTGCGTTAATACTTTGTAGCGCCACCTTTTGCTGCGATTACAGCTGCAAGTCGCTTGGGGTATGTCTCTATCAGTTTTGCACATCGAGAGACAGAAATTTTTGCCCATTCTTCCTTGCAAAACAGCTCGAGCTCAGTGAGGTTGGATGGAGAGCGTTTGTGAACAGCAGTTTTCAGCTCTTTCCACAGATTCTCGATGGGATTCAGGTCTGGACTTTGACTTGGCCATTCTAACACCTGGATACGTTTATTTGTGAACCATTCCATTGTAGATTTTGCTTTATGTTTTGGATCATTGTCTCGTTGGAAGATAAATCTCCGTCCCAGTCTCAGGTCTTTTGCAGACTGCAACAGGTTTTCTTCCAGAATGGTCCTGTATTTGGCTCCATCCATCTTCCCATCAATTTTAACCATCTTCCCTGTCCCTGCTGAAGAAAAGCAGGCCCAAACCATGATGCTGCCACCACCATGTTTGACAGTGGGGATGGTGTGTTCAGGGTGATGAGCTGTGTTGCTTTTACGCCAAACATAACGTTTTGCATTGTGGCCAAAAAGTTCGATTTTGGTTTCATCTGACCAGAGCACCTTCTTCCACATGTTTGGTGTGTCTCCCAGGTGACTTTTTATAGATATCTTTGAGAAATGGCTTTCTTCTTGCCACTCTTCCATAAAGGCCAGATTTGTGCAGTGTACGACTGATTGTGTCCTATGGACAGAGTCTCCCACCTCAGCTGTAGATCTCTGCAGTTCATTCAGAGTGATCATGGGCCTCTTGGCTGCATCTCTGATCAGTCTTCTCCTTGTTTGAGCTGAAAGTTTAGAGGGACGGCCGGGTCTTGGTAGATTTGCAGTGGTCTGATACTCCTTCCATTTCAATATGATCGCTTGCACAGTGCTCCTTGAGATGTTTAAAGCTTGGGAAATCTTTTTGTATCCAAATCCGGCTTTAAACTTCTCCACAACAGTATCTCGGACCTGCCTGGTGTGTTCCTTGGTCTTCGTGATGCTCTCTGCGCTTTAAACAGAACTCTGAGACTATCACAGAGCAGGTGCATTTATACGGAGACTTGATTACACACAGGTGGATTCTATTTATCACCATCAGTCATTTAGGTCAACATTGGATCATTCAGAGATCCTCACTGAACTTCTGGAGTGAGTTTGCTGCACTGAAAGTAAAGGGGCTGAATAATATTGCACGCCCCACTTTTTAGTTTTTTATTTCTAAAAAAAGTTTAAAATATCCAATAAATTTCGTTCCACTTCACGATTGTGTCCCACTTGTTGTTGATTCTTCACAAAAAATTACAATTTCATATCGTTATGTTTGAAGCCTGAAATGTGGCAAAAGGTTGAAAAGTTCAAGGGGGCTGAATACTTTTGCAAGGCACTGTATATAGGCGCTTCATAGGGTGGACAGAGTGAGTTCATACCCAAGTATATTATGTATAAGAGTAGGATAATGTATAAGTAGGGATGTAACGATGCACCACAAGACAGTTAAAAATTGATTCACACGTGTAGCGATTCAAATCGGTTTACGTGTATGATGAATCGATATTCACTTTAAACAGCAGAGGGCGCTGGCGCTATTCACCGCGCCTGGTTGACGTCACTACAGGGTTGCCAGGCTCTGGAAAAATCGTATCGTGAACCCAGTATCGTGAATCGCATCACATCGCATCGTGGGTAGAGTGTATCGTTACATCCCTAGTATAAGCTATTGTATTGTTGAATGGTATCTTAATACCATTCATTTTTAAACAGAATGTCCTACAATCCTGTAATCAGGCGTCCAAATACTTTTGGCCATATAGTGTAGAATTCCTGCAGTGATAGAAAACAGGCGATCGATACCTTTCTTAAACAGGGTTTGGAACACTACGGTCGAGAGGTTTATTATAAATGGCCGTGAATACTTCTCTATTCTCTACGCCGCTAAAATATCGATCTGAGTATCATATTTTATCCTCCTTTCCTTCACATTACGATTACGGCCTACTTGGCAGGCGTTACAATACATCCCGCTTAAATAAAACCTCTATCGCTACTCGGATGCCCTCAGAATGTCAAGGGCCACTAGACATTAACGCCCTGCGGCGTGGCGGCACCGCGCAACAGAGAAGAAGGATGACTTACGATAAAAGCGGGTTAAGGTGTCGCGCGGCGTCTTACCGACACACACAGAGATAATGCGGTAGCTCGGGGCATTTCAAGCTTAGCGCTTAAGGTTACGTGTGAATCCAGTTTCAAACTGGCAACCGCATCCTAACCTTGCTTCGTTTATTTTCCCCTGCAAAGATAAAGACTCTCAACACCGGGGTAGTGTTTACACGACACGCTAAGACCTATACAGGTGCAGGTGGGTAGATCACTATCAGATTAGATTGAATACAGAGGCTGCGTTTCTTTCCTCCGACTCCGCCACCCCTCGACGTCTCGACAAAAGAGCAAACACCGCCTAGACTTCCTCACAAACAGACCCGCAGAACGTCAGAGTGGGCGAGCGCACGTCGTCCACACTAACCCTGATCACAGGAGCACCACAGGGCTGTGTCCTCAGCCCAGCCCTCTTCACACTATTCGCACACGACTGCACACCCATCCACTCCTCTAACACGACACCACTGTAGTGGGACTGATAACAGGGAATGATGAGTCCCACTACAGAGAGGAGGGTTCAACATCTGGCCGGGTGGTGTACAGACAATAACCTGGAGGAGGTAGAGAGTGTCAATGACATCAAATTCCTGGGACTCCACATCACAAAGGATCGGACATCTACACTTAACACCTCCCACCTGGTGAAGAAAGCCCAATTTTTACAGAAGCACAATAGACGGCATCCTCTGTTACTGTGTGACAATGTGGTACACCAGCTGTACGGCCGAGAACTGGAGGGACTCGGACCGTATAGTTAGGACTGTGCAGAGGATTGTGGGTACCGAGCTCCCAAAGTATCTGACATGGACACAGTGTATACTAGCCGCCTGCATAAGAGGGCTAGGAACATCATCAAGGACTTAACTCACCCAGGTCACAGACTGTTTGTCCCCCTCCCATCGGACAATTAAGACTCGAACAAACAGACTTTTTATCCAGAGCTGTAGCCTCAATTACACCTCCACCCCCCACCCAGACACACACCCATAGCTACTGAGACAGCAAACCAAACTGTCTTGAACCCTGCCCTCCCCAAGCTGCTATTAAAGCACAGATCACTTTATATACTATGTACAATAGTGCAATAATATTAAGTATAATATAAATACTCATTTCTCATATTTCTTAGCTTAGTAATTTTAGCTTATTTTGTGCTGTACCGAGTCAGGACCCCCACAGGACCACCACAGAGCAGGTATTATTTAGGTGGTGGATCATTCTCAGCACTGCTCTGACACTGACATGGTGGTGGTGTGTTAGTGTGTGTCGTGCTGGTATGAGTGGATCAGACACAGCAGCAGAGTTTTTAAACACCTCACTGTCACTGCTGGACTGAGAATAGTCCACCAACCAAAAATATCCACGGTGTCTTATCCACTCATACCAGCACAACACACACTAACACACCACCACCATATCCGTGTCACTGCAGTGCTAAGAATGATCCACCACCTAAATAATACCTGCTCTGTGGTGGTCCTGTGGGGGTCCTGACCATTGAAGAACAGGGTGAAAGAAGGCTAAAAAGTATGTAGAGAAACAGATGGACTACAGTCAGTAATTGTAGAACTACAAAGTGCTTCTATATGGTAAGTGGAGCTGATAAAATGGACAGTGAGTGTAGAAACAGGGAGGTGGTTTTAATGTACTTTTTTCTAATATATTTGAATATTTTATCCTATGTTTATTTCATTATTGCTGCTGATCTCACCGAGAGCTACCGAACAAAGTCTCCTAGTATAACTACAATGACAACAAAGTCTATTTTATCTAATCTTCTAACGTATACACCGAGGTTATTGAAATTCTGTCCGGAACACGACGCATCGATCTGGGTTTCCAGCCCGCCTTTGGTAAACAGCACATCGCGAGCCTACAAATCAAGTAATTAACACTTCTAACGGCTTTGGCGGCAGTAAACGATTAAGGTCATTGCAACGATAGCGCGAGTCTGATCTGTGAGACGGCAAATTCTAATTTCATCAGGCTGCTTTTCGGGTGATACCGCTCCGCCGGCCGAACGTTCACACGGACCTGTGACGACGAAACGCCCGGGGTGAAGGAGAGTCGTCTATAAAGAGATTCATTAATGAAACTTTATTTGGGGTGCAGTCACACGAGCGTTCCAGCTAAATTACATTTATTTCATTGGACCTTTTTTAAAAAGTGAGTTGGGTATCAGGTTAAACCACCAGCTATAAAAATCGAACTGGATAAATACTAACACATTCTTCATATTTTGCCAGTCCAGCAGTTCCTAATGCCACTAAACAGAGGTGACCAAAGCACCCAGGTGGTGCAGCGGGAGATTCTGAACTCCTTGGTTTGAAACTCGGCGTTGCCCCCGGTCGACTGGGCGCCGTCTACCGGGCATACTTGGCAGTGCCTGCAGCAGACGCGGCTCTGCTAGGGCGGGATGACCGGACTATGTGGGTAGGGTTAGGTGGTGGGATAGGGAGGTGCCTGTGCAGAATGCATGGGTGAAAAGGGGTACCGCTGGGGGCTGCGCGCGGGTCGGAGGAGGCGCGAGCAGCAGTATACCCACCTCGACCGCAATCAGGGATCCCCCAGCAGCGGAAGACAAACTGACCACGTTAAATTGAAACAGAAGTGACCCTTTAATGGAGAATCTTTCAAGCGATGTCTTATAGCTGATCAATGAACATCACCTTCATTCACATCAACAGACTCGAGCATTCTAATAGGTGCCCGATGGCATTTGATTACTGGCATTTTCAAAGTTGGACCTGACGTAGGTAGTATGGCCGTGACTTCCCTGTATTGACGTCCTGCCTTTGAGACGGTCTTGTATCTTGCTACAGATCTGCGCTACTCTAGGATTAAATCTTTGACTTGTTTTACATGCTCGTAAACGTTTACATTTATTTATGGACAGTCTCTCCCATACTGACGGACCCACAAAAGGCTTCGGAACACATGAACACAGGTATACAAAATATACACACTTACCCAGCAGAGCCATGAAGCAGATGCATATAGCGAACAGCGATCTGAAGCTGAGGCCCACGTCTTCCTGATAGACCGCCAGCGTGACCTCGCAGTGGCGTCCTCTGTACCCCTCCGGGCACTGGCAGGTGAATTTGGAGGGCGACTGGGCCACGCAGGTACCCCGGTGGCACGGCCGGCTGGCGCACATGGTGTACACGCAGAACTTGCCGGTGGCGTTGGCCTTGACCATGTGACCCGAAGGGCATCTGGGACGGGAAAGAGACAAAGACGGGACAGATGGGGAGGGAGTGAATAATCTCTGTACAATTAACGCAGCGCATTAGCGAGCGGTAGAATGAAAAGCGGCTTATGTTTACATGGATTAGGGGCTAATATGGCTGGTTGTTTGCGGAAAACCTGGGGATTTAACGGATTTATCACGAAATACTTTGTCCTACGGGACAATGCAACTTCGGCAAGATAAGGAAACTAATTGCAAGTCTTAGAATTTGCATTTATAGCTAAATTATTAACTTTGACACGTCATGAGTGTCTCACAGTACTGTGACACTGGCATTTAAACTCCACCTTTATGTCTGACATATTCTGAATAAATCTGGCATGATTAAACCTCACTAACACTCTGGTCAGCTTAGTATTAGCGATGGAACATGTGCAGTGTGTGTGTGTGTGTGTGTGGGTAATTAATTAATGGCCAATTAATTGCCCATATGATCTCTAATCTGGGGTAACATCTGGTTGAATTGGCTGCCATTCAGTCTTCTGATCAGCCATAACATTAAAACAACCTCCTTACCATATAGAAGCACTTTGTAGTTCTACAATTACTGACTGTAGTCCATTTGGTATTATTTAGGTGGTGGATCATTCTCAGCACTGCAGTGACACTGACACGATGCTGGTGTGTTAGTGTGTGTTGGGCTGGTATGAGTGGATAAGACACAGCAGCACCTCAGTGTCACTGCTGGACTCAGAATAGTCCACCAACCAAAAACATCCAGCCAGCAGCGCCCTGTGACCACTGATGAAGGTCTAGAAGATGACCGACTCGAACAGCAGCAACAGATGAGCGATCGTCTCTGACTTTACATCTACAAGGTGGACCAACTAGGTAGGAGTGTCTAATAGAATGGACAGTGAGTGGACACTAACACACCACCACCATGTCAGTGTCACTGCAGTCCTGAGAATCATCCACCACCTAAATAATACCTCCTGTGGGGGTCCTGACCGTTGAAGAACAGGGTGATAGCAGGTTAAAAAAGTATGCAGAGAAACAGATGGACTACAGTCAGTAATTGTAGAACTGCAAAGTGCTCCTATATGGTAAGTGGAGCTGATAAAATGGACCGTGAATGCCAGCTAAGGGACAGTGGTAGCTTGGCGGTTAAGGGACTAGACTAGACATTAAAATGTTACCAAGTTGCCACTGTTGGACCCCTGAGCAATGCCCTTAACCCGTTTGCTTAAACTGAATTCAGTCATAAATAGATAAAAGCATCTGCTAAATAACTCTCAGCACCGACGGTAACAGACATACGAAGAGTATACCCGCTACACTTCCACATGCCAACACTGATCACAAACGTAATTCCCTAAAGGAGATAAAACTAAATATATCCCATCTTTAAACGTCATGATCCGCATGCGAATGATTCTGACAATCGAATAATGCACAGGACCTAAATCTGCAGGCTGTGTCTAATTCACCCAGATAGTACCGGAGGTCTGGATTTAGGACCCGTACACACACACACACTGCTATAATCTCTATACAGCAGATGGAGCGGTGAAAAATATAAATATATTTAGTGAACGCGTGGCTAAATACAGATACGCCTCTTTAAAATGAACACAAACACACACGACCCCACATACACAGAAATGGGACTCGCTCGGTCTGCGGCCCCTGCTGGGTTTGATAAAAAAAAGTGAATACGGAATTCCAGCAGATAAGCGAGTAGCCCCCGGCCCTTCGTGTGGTGTGTGTTTGCCGAACGTGGACACACACGCATCCACCTACGAACCATGCAAACATACACACACGCCATTTAACTTTAACTGGTAGAAGAAGCATGGTGGGGTCCTTACAGTGCGATACTGCCAGGTTTATAGCTCCACTTACCATATAGAAGCACTTTGTAGTTCTACAATTACTGACTGTAGTCCATCTTTTTAACCTGTTCTTCAATGGTCAGGACCCCCACAGGACCACTACAGAGTAGGTATTATGTAGGTGGTGGATCATTCTCAGCACTGCAGTGACACTGACATGGTGGTGGTGTGTTAGTGTATGTTGTGCTGGTATGAGTGGATCAGACACAGCAGTGCTACTGGAGTTTTTAAATACCGTGTCCACTCACTGTCCACTCTATTAGACACTCATACCTAGTTGATCCACCTCGCTCATCTATCGCTGCTGTTTGAGTCGGTCATCTTCTAGACCTTCATCGGTGGTCACAGGATGCTGCCCACGGCGCGCTGTTGGCTGGTTATTTTTGGTTGGTGGACTTTTCTCAGTCCAGCAGTGACAGTGAGGTGTTTAAAAACTCCATCAGCATTCCAGCACAACACACACTAACACACCACCACCATGTCAGTGTCACTGCAGTGCTGAGAATGATCCATCACCCAAATAGTGCCTGCTCTGTGGTGGTCCTGTGGGGGTCCTGACCATTGAAGAACAGCATGAAAGGGGTCTAACAAAGCATGCAGAGAAACAGATGGACTACAGTCAGTAATTGTAGAACTACAAAGTGCTTCTATATGGTAAGTGGAGCTGATAAAATGAACAGTGAGTGTAGAATGTTATGACTGATCAGTGTATACATATACACATTTTTGACCCACAGTTCAGGTCAACATACACGATTCCACAAGACACAGAGTGTGTGTACCTGCACTCATGGATCCTCCACAGGTCGACACAGGTGAACGGGGGGCTACACTGGTTCCTCCTGCAGGAATCCGAAGAACAGCCGAGCGTCACTCCCACCGAGCTCAGGACCAACACACCGTCTTTAGGCTGAGAGTCCAACGGCATGGGTCGATTGTTCAGCCTCAGGTCCCTCATGCATCCTGCAACACACACAGAGCAAAGCAGGGGGTGTAAGAATATGTAAAACAGCTCTTTTTAAGATCACAATAATCTTAAAATATGCATAACATTAAAACCACCTCCTTGTTTCTACACTCACGGTCCATTTTATCAGCTCCACTTACCATATAGAAGCACTTTGTAGTTCTACAATTACTGACTGTAGTCCATCTGGTTCTCTACATACTTTTTTAACCTGCTTTCACCCTGTTCTTCAATGGTCAGGACCCCCACAGGACCACCACAGAGCAGGTATTATTTAGGTGGTGGATGATTCTCAGGACTGCAGTGACACTGACCACTGATGGTGGTGGTGTGTTAGTGTGTGTTGTGCTGGTGTGAGTGGATTAAATACCGTGTCCACTCAGTGTCCACTCTGTTAGCGACTCCTACCTAGGCGGTCCACCTTGTAGATGTAAAGTCAGAGATGATCGCTATCATCTATTGCTGCTGTTTAAGTCGGTCATCTTCTAGACCTTCATCAGAGGTCACAGGACGCTGCCCACGGGGCGCAGTTGGCTGGATGTTTTTGGTTGGTGGACTATTCTCAGTCCAGCACAACACACACTAACACACCACCACCATATGTCAGTGTCACTGCAGTGCTGAGAATGATCCACCACCTAAATAATACCTGCTCTGTAGCATGAAAGGGGGCTAACGAAGCAAGCAGAGAAACAGATGGACTACAGTCAGTAATTGTAGAACGACAAGTGCAAAGCTGATAAAATGGACAGTGAGTGTAGAGACAAGGAGGTGGATTTAACACACACACACACACACACAGTTAAAGGATTAGCAGTAAGCTAAAGTGGCTCCTTTGTATCACTACAGTGCAAATGCTAACGCGTCCAAGCATTTCTAAAACTCAGCTTTTGAAGTCCTTCTAACAAATAGACACACCGGGTGTATTCCTGCCCGAGGATATTTTGGGCCTAAGGGAACCTCTTAATATTCTTCATGTTGTGTCATTCCCTCCCATCTAACGATGTTTGTTTCATCCCCGCCGTTCAGTGAGCTCATACTCTCTCGGTACACCGAAACTGCATTTGTACCACTACTACCTATTATTAATTAATTAATCGCTTCTACTTCTACTAATCTTTTATTCCTGCCGACACAATAGAGCGTAATCCGACAGGAGAAAAGGATTAAAGTATGAATATATAATGCGGTGCACATTTTTCGCGGCCTGATGTCGGAAACCTGAGCCGGGTATCGATATTAATACGTCCGCTCCCCAGATCTGCTTTCATTTCAGCGCTTGTAACACGAAGGTAACACGATTTGGCTCCGACGCGTGGGCAGCGAGTCGCATGCATCTCATCACCCGCACATTGACGGGTGTTGTGCCACCTAGCGTTGTGTGCGGAGAGACACACCCTGAGAGCACCCCATCCTCATCTCCGTGCAGGCGCCTCTAATCGGCCATCAGAGGTCGTAAATGCACCGGTCTGACAGAGAGAGACCCATGTCCGGCTTAGTCCCCGCCCACCTGAACAACCGGCCAATCGTTCGATACGATGTATTCGAGAGCCCAGCCCTGGTTGCAGCGTGTGTTTTTACCGCTGCGCCACCTGATGCTAGATGACATCAGTCATTACGGGTTGGAAGTAGGTGACAGCAGCATGGATGATAAGATATCACATGATCAAACATCAGTCGTCGTTGGATATTAACGAGAACGTCGGTGTATAATCGTAAATTATATATTAATATGGATCAGCTCAGACAGTTTGTTTATAAGTTTTGATGTCTAATTAAATTTAATGTAGATTCATTTTTTAGCAGTACTAACAATTGCCGGTCTCTGCTTCTAAAAAGTACCTTTAATAAACGCTACCACCACCGTACTTCACAGTGGAACGGTGCTACCTCATTTATGTGTATTTATTACTCCCACGGCGCCATAACATTAAAACCACCTGTTTCTACACTCACTGTCCATTTTATCAGCTCCACTTACCATATAGAAGCACTTTGTAGTTCTACAATTACTGACTGTAGTTCATCTGTTTCTCTACAGTTTCTCGACCACTACAGAGCAGTTATTATTTAGGTGGTGGATCATTCTCAGCACTTGACTGACACGGACATGGTGGTGGTGTGTTAGTGTGTGTTGTGCTGGTATGCTGGACTGAGAATAGTCCACCAACCAAAAATATCCAGCCAACAGCGCCCCGTGCGCAGCGTCCTGTGACCACTGATGAAGGTCTAGAAGATGACCGACTCAAACAGCAGCGATAGATGAGCGATCGTCTCCGAGTGTGTGCCTGATCCACTCAGTCCAGCACAACACACACTAACACACCACCACCATGTCAGTGTCACTGCAGTGATTGTCGGTCCTATGAGTATTTAGTACATTCAGTCAGTATGTGTTAATAGAAAGAGGTATTCGGCAGGTATCACAGAATGGGAAATATTCAAGGGTAATTACTTTTGGTGAGATATGTGATTGTGTGTATGCAAGTATGTATTTGGTAAGTGTGTGAAAACTGTATATATACAAAAAATAGTAGCTAATAGGAGCTAAACGCTTTGGCACTGTAAATGTCAGAGGCCAGCACGTGACCACAGAGGTGCGATTTTCAACCTTCTTTTATCCTAGACCCCCCTGGGCTTTCAGCAAGGATGACATAAGGTAAGGATCTACATCAACAACTGAATCCCACTTTAGCCCAACACAAAGAAGTGCCCATTCTCAAAGGCCCAGTTTACAATTAAACTTTTTTGTTTCACTGAGGCCCACTATTGGCTCTCGGGCCCTCCAGTTAAGAACCACTGCCTTAGATTATCTAAACTTGGTGTGTCCACAATGCACCCGTACTGTACCTTGAAAGCTTTTGTTGTGCCCGGAGGGAAAAGCGTTCCCCAGCATCACCAGCGACGGGTCGACGACGATCTCTCGGCTGTGTCCCGGCGCTCCCGTGATCTCTCGGCGTCCGCCCCCGCCGTCCACGCGCAGGGTCACCTCGTTATCGTGACGCTCCAGGTGAACTTCGTGCCACTCGCCGTTGTCCAGTCGATGAGACAGCATGGTGAGGTTAAAGTCTCCGTCTCCCAGGTTGTAAAAGACCGCTAACAAGCCCTGGAAGATCTGAGAGACGCAGAGGAACCGGGGAGGTCTTAAAACACTTAAATGTCGCTGTAACCTGGGGGCAAAACCGGTAAATAAACAAGGTGCTGAAGACGGAGAGCTGTAGTGATGCGAGACGTAGTGCCATGAACGACAGCTGTAATCACACAGGAGGGGGATCTGATAAAGCCCCGTCACGCGCCGACGCGATTAAACTTACCACATATTTAATTGGAAACACTGGGACCCGGGAATTGAACAGACAAAGCTGGCGCGGTGAGCTCAGGACAAAAAGCACATGCGCTATTCACAGATAAACATCTTTATCATATCGTACATCGTTACCAGACTAATAATTACACTTACATATATATATATACATATATAAATAGTGTGAAAAGTGTAATTATAAATAGTATAAAAAGTGTAATTATTAGTCTGGTAACGATGTACGATGATAAAGATGTATATATACATCTTATATATATGTATATATACATATTTATATATAAAAAATAATAAAATAAGCATTTTTAAGTCTCACGCTTTGGGATCTCGCTCCGTGTCTCTTAATGAGACGTACTTCATGACAGCTTTGCTTTGTCTCTTGACGTCTGGCAGCTAGCTGACGAAACGTTAACTGATGCCATTCAGAAGTCCCATACCGACAAAGATCTCTCCTCCAAATCCGACAGTCGTTTCGTCATATCCAATTACCCGAACGTATTTCGGCTTTACTGCTGCTCCTGACTCATGAGGGACATAACTAACACACTCCCTTTCTTCTCCGACTCACGTACAGTACCCGACCACTTCTTTTCCCCTGCACTAGGTGGTTCATACGTGGATCCGTATTGCACACAAAGAGTCACGCACTGATCCCCATAATCCCCCGTCCCTGTGTAGATGCCATCAATTAGCCAGCCCTCTGACAAGCCGATCATTGTTCCGGCATAATGTTATGAACTAATGTTAAATTTGATATTACATATATAGAAGCACTTTGTAGATCTGCAATTACTGACTGTAGTCCTGCTGTTCTTCAATGATCAGGACCACTACAGAGCAGGTATTATTCAGGTGGTGGATCATTCTCAGAACTGCAGATCTGTTAGTGTGTGTTGTGCCGGTATGAGTGGATCAGACACAGCAGTGCTGCTGGAGTTTTTAAATACCATGTCCATTCACTGTCCACTCTATTAGACACTCCTACCTATTTGCTTCACTTTGTAGATGTTTGAGACGGTCATCTTCTAGACCTTCATCAGTGGTCACAGGACGCTGCCCACGGGGCGCTGTTGGCTGGGTGTTTTTGGTTTGTGGACTATTCTCAGTCCAGCAGTCACAGTGAGGTGTTGAAAAGCTCCATCGGCATTCCAGCCCAACACACACTAACACACCACCACCATGTCAGTGTCACTGCAGTGCTGAGAATGATCCACCACCTAAATAATACCTGCTCTGTGGTGGTCCTGACCATTAAAGAATCGCATGAAAGGGGGCTAACAAAGCATGTAAAGAAACAGATGGACTACAGTCAGTAATTGTGCTTCTATATGGTAAGTGGAGCTGATAAAATGTACAGTGAGTGTAGAAACAAGGAGGTGGTTTAAATGTCATGGCTGATCGGTATATATATAATTAGGAGAGTCAGGCCCTTCAATTCCCACCATAATTCAAACCCCGGTTGAGTATTTGTACTTTTACTCATGCAAGGACATTGTATAGCTCCGGCCCTTTGTGTACGTGTGTTTACCTTGTTAGGCGGCTTTTTAAGTGTGGTTAAACCCTAATTTAGGTTTCAAAAGCCCTCCGCGTAGGTCCCAGCGAGCATAATTTACCTTTCTCCGTTTAATACGCCGGCCTTTTGTCATGGCGCGAGCGGCGGAGCTAAACAAACCCGCAGAGCCGGAAAGCATTTAGGTTTTCTCCTTTTAAAATAAACAAACTAATAACAGAGCACGGCAACAATAAGCCCGAGAAAATTAACAGGCTGACCTCGCTGAACCCTACGCCACTTCCCACTCGTAAGGTGTGAGAAAAACACACAAACGAGAGTCTGTAATAAGCCTTCCTCTTCCTCCGGGCTCTGTGTGCGCCGTGGGGGGGGGGGGGGGGGGGGCTCCGACTTCAAGTCAAGGTCTGCTAATGAACTATTAATTGTTCTATTCATTTATATGTATTTTGTCTCTCAGACGCTAACCCGGCGCTCTAGAGGTCCTAGATCTTCCTGCCAATTAAACATAAAGGAGCGCGCGCTCGCTCTCCCGCCCTGGGTGGCGAAGGAGCGATCCTGAATATTCCCACCCGAGACCGAGCGTGGCTTTCAACTCGCCCCTGTGGCCTCGCTGTACGGATGGAAGCGCAGACCCGAGGAGCGACGGCAGGTGAGAGCGAGGAAGGTAAAACATCTGCAGAGCGGAGGAGGATATAATGAAAGCAGTGGATTATGCATTAGCTCGGATCAAAGTTTGATGTTCTGCATTCGATTTTCAATTCCCGAGCTGAAAGAAACAAACTTTCAGAGCAAATACATCTATAAATAAATAAATGTGAGTTTCTGCACTGGGTTACTAGCCATCGGTTATCTGAGCGGAGTGAACGCATTTTCTGTTTCTACACTCATTGTCCATTTTATTAGCTCCACTTACCATATAGAAGCACTTTGTAGTTCTACATGCTTTGTTAGCCCCCGTTCATGCTTTTTTTCAATGGTCAGGACCCCCACAGGACCACTACAGAGCAGGTATTATTTGGGTGGTGGATCATTCTCAGCACTGCAGTTACAATGACATGGTGGTGGTGTGTTGTGCTGGTATGAGTGGATCAGACAGTAGTAGTCCACCAACCAAAAACATGTCCTGTGACCACTGATGAAGGTCTAGAAGATGACCGACTCAAACAGCAGCAATGGATGATCGATCGCCTCTGACTTTACATTTACAAGGTGGACCGACTAGGTAGGAGTGTCTAATAGAGTGGACAGTGAGTGGACACGGTATTTAATCCACTCATACCAGCACAACACACACTAACACACCACCACCATGTCAGTGTCAGTGCAGTGCTGAGAATGATCCACCACTTAAATAATACCTGCTCTGTAGTGGTCCTGTGGGGGTCCTGACCATTGAAGAACAGGGTGAAAGCGGGCTAAAACAGTATGCAGAGAAACAAACAGACTTCAGTCAGTAATTGTAGAACTACAAAGTGTCGCAGAGGGGTGCTGGATCCTATCCCAGGCTTACACACACCCATTCATCTATAGGGCAATTGAGTGTCTCCAATTAACCTGACTGCATGTTTTTGGACTGTGGGAGGAAACCGGAGCTCCCGGAGGAAACCCACGGGGAGAACACGCAAACTCCGCACCGAAAGGACCCAGTCTGCCCTGAACCCAGGACCTTCTTGCTGTGAGGCGACAGTGCTACCCTATGTTATTATAGATAAGTATAAATTATTTAGGTAATGATGATACACATAATTACTTTTGATTACCCAAAACAAACTGTATACACTTCACAAGCCCCAACGCACCTCCTCACTCCCATATAATGTTATTTGCTTTATTACTTCTATACATCTTGACTAGCACAAGGCCGCCTAGCCCGGAGACGCCTCCCGAGACTTTCTGTTGATAATTCAATTGATAAGGGAATGCAAAACAGGCAGCATCGCATCACATCAATTAGCACCGTCGCTGGGTTAATTGACAGGGGAGCGGCAGGGGAGAAACCTCGTTCTGCATGTATGATGAGAGCCATATCGTCTTTCAGCTCCAAGACCGGCGCGGTTAATAGAGGGGAGGGCAGACGGAGCCGCCAAGCCTCGCATGAGTCACGTTGGAAAGCTGTAATGAAATCTGTATCCTGCCACGGGAGAGAATATATGATATCTCGCAGACTGGCGGAAAGACAATCCTAATGCGTCCTGCAAATAAATCAACACAGATTTACATTAGAGGGACTATAGAGAGATGAACTGAAGGAGGAACGAAGGGAGACCAAAAGTGACTGAAAGAAAAAAAGTTCAGATCTTGAGTTAGGTTTCGGATTAAAAAAAAAAATAATAATAAATAGTAAATCAAATATCACAACCAAGCCAGCTAACGTGAGTCATCTATCTGGGAAAAGATGTAATAAGCCCCAGTGATTAAAAACTAACGTTGCACCAGACAGGTAGGTAGTAAGGCAGTTAAGTTTGTCCATAGACAGGTAGGTAGGTACTAGATAGGTAAGTATGTAAATAGATATGGATAGATGGATAAATAGATAGACAGGTAGGTAGTAATAGTAATAGGTAGTTAAGTATGTTCATAGACAGGTAGGTAGGTAGGTAGGTAGGTACTAGGTAGGTAAGTAGATAGATAGATAGATAGATAGATAGATAGATAGATAGATAGATAGATAGATAGATAGATAGATAGATAGACAGGTATGTAGGTAGTTAAGTATGTTCATAGACAGGTAGGTAAGTAGATAGATAGATAGATAGATAGATAGATAGATAGATAGATAGATAGATAGATAGATAGATAGATAGATAGATAGATAGACAGACAGGTATGTAGGTAGTTAAGTATGTTCATAGACAGGTAGGTAGATAGATAGATAGATAGATAGATAGATAGATAGATAGATAGATAGATAGATAGATAGATAGATAGATAGATAGACAGGTATGTAGGTAGTTAAGTATGTTCATAGACAGGTAGGTAAGTAGATAGATAGATAGATAGATAGATAGATAGATAGATAGATAGATAGATAGATAGATAGATAGATAGATAGATAGATAGATAGATAGATAGACAGGTATGTAGGTAGTTAAGTATGTTCATAGACAGGTAGGTAAGTAGATAGATAGATAGATAGATAGATAGATAGATAGATAGATAGATAGATAGATAGATAGATAGATAGACAGATAGATAGATAGACAGGTATGTAGGTAGTTAAGTATGTTCATAGACAGGTAGGTAAGTAGATAGATAGATAGATAGATAGATAGATAGATAGATAGATAGATAGATAGATAGATAGACAGGTATGTAGGTAGTTAAGTATGTTCATAGACAGGTAGGTAAGTAGATAGATAGATAGATAGATAGATAGATAGATAGATAGATAGATAGATAGATAGACAGGTATGTAGGTAGTTAAGTATGTTCATAGACAGGTAGGTAAGTAGATAGATAGATAGATAGATAGATAGATAGATAGATAGATAGATAGATAGATAGATAGATAGATAGATAGACAGGTATGTAGGTAGTTAAGTATGTTCATAGACAGGTAGGTAAGTAGATAGATAGATAGATAGATAGATAGATAGATAGATAGATAGATAGATAGATAGATAGATAGATAGATAGATAGATAGATAGATAGATAGATAGATAGATAGATAGATAGATAGATAGATGGGCCGGCACTGCAGCGCACATGGAGAACAAATAATCCTAACACCCTGCCAATTAACGCTTCTCAAACATCACGTGAACGTAACGCAGCCGGTAGCCGAAGTAAAAGAAAAGAACCTCATTTAAAATCCAGAACTGACCTGGTGTCAGTCTCACTTGTGGGTCTGCAAAACAAACTGATAAGACTGAAAGATGAAGAGAGAAGGAACAACCGCAGAGGAACAACCACCGAGGAACAACGGCAGAGCAAGACGGATGAAAAGCACACAAGAGAAGCGAGCGGAGGAAGCAGAAAAGAAAAAGACAGGCTGTGCACAGCGGGAGGCTATTCGAGAACAGAGTCCCACAAAAATAACCACTACACCGGACACGGATTGGAAGAACACAGAGCGAGTGTTTGTGTGTGACGAAGAAAAGGCCGTTAGGCTGTGGTCTTTGAGGAAGATGAAGGTGAGAGTGAGAAACAAAGTAAAACAGAGAAGTGGGTACAGAGAATGAGTAAAGGACGATGTGCACTAGAACAAGGCCGCGATACGCTTCCCAGAAGTGCATTTAGAGCAGCCCGAGACAAGGGTCAGAAAGCCTTGAGCTTTCATTGTTCATAAACACAGTGGATTTATTGAAGTGTTTCAGCTGTCTGTTGAATCTGTCATGAGAAAGCTCACCTCCTGTAAGACTCTCTTAACATTTAGAGCAAAGCTCAACGCGGCTCATCGATTTTAAACAGATTGATAGACTTTTAAAAATTTTTACCATCAAAATACATTTAATCAGAAGGGTGTGTGTGTAGCCAGTGTTGGGCTTTTGGCTCCAGGGGTGCGGTACAATGACTGACACTGTGCTCTGACTCCAGCTTCCTAAAAAGCTGGGATACACAAAGTAGATAGATAGATAGATAGATAGATAGATAGATAGATAGATAGATAGATAGATAGATAGATAGATAGATAGATAGATAGATAGATAGATAGATAGATAGATAGATAGATAGATAGGTAAAATATAGGTAAGTAGGTACATAGATATATAGATAGACAGGCAGACAGATAGATAGATAGTTATGTAGGTAGGTAAGTATTTACATAGACAGGTATGTAAGTAGGTAGACAGACAGACAGACAGACAGACAGACAGACAGACAGACAGACAGACAGACAGATAGACAAACATGTAGGAAGTTAAATATGTAGACAGACAGGTAGGTAGGTATGTAACTATAAAAGGTAGGTAGGTAGGTAGGTAGGTAGATAGATATGAATTGATGGATAGGTATGTATGTAGATATGTAGATAGGTAGGTAAATAATATGTAGGTAGGTAGGTTAGGTAGATAGATAGATAGATAGATAGATAGATAGATAGATAGATAGATAGATAGATAGATAGATAGATAGATAGATAGACAGGTATGTATGTAGGTAAGTAGGTATGTAGGTATGCATGTAGATAGATAAATAGATAGAAAAGTAGGTAGGCAGATAGATATGTATGTTGGTAGTTGTAGGTAGGTAGGTAAGTAGATAACTAGATAGGTAGGTAGGTATGTATGTAGATAGATAAGTAAATAGATAGAAAAGTAGGTAGGTTGGTAGATAGGTATGTTGGTAGTTGGTAGGTAGGTAAGTAGATATCTAGATAGATAGGTATGTATGTAGGTAGGTAGCTAGAGAGGTAAATACAAATAAAGACTATAAGGGTCTATAAGGGCCCAACATTTACATTGCATTGCCAGAACAACAACCAACCGATTTAGTCCAAGAAACTTTCTGTGGATCTCTACGATCAAACTGTGGCAGGGTACAGATCAGGGTAATGATCCGACGGATATGATCCGATGTCAGGGCCGTAGTGACCTCAGTTCAGTACAAAATTCTAAAATCGCAGCAGTTATAAGAAAACCCCACCAATCCCTACCCAAGGGACGAGCCAATCATTGCCTGCATAGGCGCCCGGCCTGCCAGTAGCAGAGCTGAGATTTGAACTTGCTTAACCTCTGCTATTGAAAAGCCCCACCACAAACTCAACAAGCAGAACCAGTGTTGCAAAATTCAGCTTTCCTGTGCATAACCATGGCAACCACCAGCGCAATTAGTGTCAAGCGTACCATTCGGCTGGTGCGAGGACACAAACCACAGCCAGTTTTAAACCCCGAGAAGACGGATCGAGAGCGACTCCTCACCTCCAGTCGGATGTACTCGTTCTGTGCAGCAGACAGCAGACTGAGGATGGCGCTGCTGTGTTTGCGGGTTCGGATCAGGACCTGGACCTGAGTGTGCCTGGCTGGCAGCGGTCCGGAGAACTGATAGTGCACGTGACTCCTGCCGTCGAACGAATACTCCGGGAGCTCTGCGGATCACACGTGAACACACACACACACACACACACACAGTGTTAATGACTAATTACCTGAACAGCACACGGATCAGAACACGTACAATATGTGCCGCTTACTGACAGGAAGTTCTACGTCTGTTACATAAACTCAACCTACTGTACAGCTCACCATGCCTCCTCAGAAGCCTTCAAAACTCTGCCAGGCTGTGCTTTCTGCCAAACCAGAGTTGGCTCCCGACACTTCATCCTCCTACACTCAGTAATTTGAAAACACTCCTACAGGGAAAGGAAATCTTCCCACACTTCTACACACACTTCCTCATTTTTACACCTCGGTTTACTAACGTTACCCGCGACCGACTTTATCACCCCGATGCTCATAAACTGGTGCCAGCGTTTTTATTTTTTCTTTCTACGGCCGCCTTACCTTGTTCGCACTGATGCCCGCTGTATCCGGCTATGCACTGGCAGCTGAAGGAGCCCCATTCGCCGTGGCATCGACCCCTGGTGCCGCACGAGGGGAAGCCCATGTTGACACAGCTCCTGTCGGTCATCGAGCAGCCGGGGGCGCTGCCAAACGAATCGGCCGGGGAGCCCAGGTCATAGACCTGACAAACAGGAACACAACAGACAGAGAGAGAGACGAGAGGCGAGTCGTTAAAACTGAGACATGACAAACTAAACACACTTTCTAATTATTGTGCTCAGCTGCCGCTGTTGGACCCCTGAGCAGGCCCATAACTGTCCGCTGCTTGCACTGCATTCGGTAACAATTGTATGTTGAGAAAAGAGTCTAATAAATGCTGTAAGTGGTGACAGTTTGGTATTGACAGATTGGTTAGTGATCATTCAAGTGCATAGCATTCAAGTATCTCACGTTTACTAGCAATCCTACGGCAATTCAGTTAGTAATAAGTTCAGTCTGTACCCAATCCGGACCCCCACTATATCTTAAAGTCTTATCTATTCCACTCATGGAGCAAATCGTTGCCAGTAGTCTCCTTGATATCAAGTCGAGGTGATAAAACAGGATTGCTAAATTATTGTTAGCATGTTATATAATGGACCAAAAAGGCTAAACAGATGGACAGATAGCTAAAACCAAAATACTATCTATAAATGTTGAGTTTTGACCCTGTTAGCTTCTGTACTCAGTGGTTACATACAAACACTGCAGGGACAAAAAAGCAAGAATAAATGTACCAACAAAACCAACAAACCAAACAACCAACAAAGCAAACAACCAACAAACCGACAAACCAAACAACCAACAAACCAAACGACCAACGAAATGAGCAACCAACATACTATCCAACCAACCAACAAACCATTCAACCAACCAATCAACAAAACAAACCAACCAAACAACAAACCAAATGACCAACCAACAAACCATCCGACTGACCGACAAACCAAACAACCAACCAATCAACAAACCAAACCAAGCAACCAAACAACAAACCAAAACCAAATGACTAACCAATCAACAAACCAAACCAACAAACCTACATTCCAAATGACTGAATTATCAATAAACCAAACCAACCAACAAACCATCCAACTAACCAACCATCCAACCAACCAACAAACCAAACAACCGACAAAC